>NW_007726183.1:198244-276213 GCF_000696425.1 Galeopterus variegatus | reverse complement strand
AAGGAAAAAAAAAAAAAAAAAAAAAAAAAAAAAAAAAAAAACAAAAAAACAAAAAAAAAACCAGTGCCTGGCACATAATAAAAGTTCAATAAACTAGTTTTTAATTACTGTTGTTTTTGTCCACCATTATTATTTTTATTAGTAGTATTACAGGGTTTATTATTACGTGATTGGCTTTACTGATCTTCATCTTCTCCTAACATCATCTGATTCAATTTTTCTATTTTATATGAAACATTTTTTTCTTGTTTATTTCCATAAACTTTTTACCTACCACACCCACCATTATTATTGAAGAGAGACTAACATAACATCACTCAAGCACTTATAATAAGTTTAACCCAGCTATAGGCGTTCCATATATTACTCACTTTGATTTCACAATAATCCGATAAGGTGGTATTAAAAGCCCCCTTTGTCTAAGCACAGAAACTCAATTCAAAGAGATTGATTTGACTAAAACTCCATAGCAATATGAGGAGAGATGCTGAATTTAAACTTAACTGCTCCTGCTTTTGAAGTCCATTAATTTTCTAGTGTATCAGGAGACTTCAAAATCCAAAAGGTCATGCAACTTAAAAATTTTTTTAAAAAATCTGTTTTACATACTTTCTTGGTAGAAAAACAAATTTTGTTTAAGTTGCATACAATTCCTTCCTTCTATGTCATCCAACACCAATGAGCAACAGACTAGGAACCAATTTCTAAACATTGATCCCAATGCCACTGTACTATAAATGATGAGGGGGGCCTTAGGACTTAGGACTTTGCATGTTTTTGTCCTTCTTTTCTTCCAATCAAATGCCAAATGCAAACACTACACCATGCACACAAACACACTGTATACCGCACACACACACACACACACACACACACACACCAGGAGTCTCCTTTTCTTTTCAGAAGGCTAGAGCTTTCTACTGTAAGAATTACGCCTCCCCATGGAGCCCTCCTATTGAGCCCCTTTTAGGAATGACTACAGAACGTATCATAGCCTGCAGGACACTTTTTGAGGCCTTTCATAAGCACTGTCAAACAGTCCTTATTTCCAGATGTTAAAAATCAATTCATAAGTTTTTTCAGCTTTCACATGAGTGAGTTATTACCTTCCTTTAGCAATATGTGCCAGGTAATATGCTAAGCACTTTGCACACATACTAACACTTACAGTAATTCTATGGAATAGATGCTATTCCTTATCTCTATCTTTCAAATGAGTACACTCAGGGAGGTAAAGCAAATTACCCAAAGTAACAGAGTTAATAAGTAGAGGATTCAGGATTACAACCTCAAACTAGTAGAGATGCTTTAAGTTCTACCTTAGAATGCTTACATTGGGCAAGCAAATTCCTGAGCTGGTCAGAATTGAGGCTAGTATCATCACCTTGGCCATCCTCTACCAAGACACATGGAGGATTTTTTTTCCTTTCATGGTCCCAAGCTTTCCCAGCAAGAAAAGAGAGAATTAGGTACTCACAACTGTGCACTGAAAATAGAAACAGGGATATGGTGTGATCATCTCCTTAAGATGACTAGGTCAAGATGGTCTTACTAGCCACCCTCTCTCTGAGCAGTAACACCTACTTCACTTCATGGAAGAAACTCTTTTGTCATTGTCGTTCTCATTTCTTAAATGTGCTATCTTCTGAAACCATAGTCTTTATGTAAAACAAGAGGAATAAAAATCTCAGCAAAGTTTACACTCTAAAATTGACTATGCATACTGTCAGAAACTTTCCAACTGATGATATAAAAACCTTTTTAAAGTTTAGTTATGATGCATGTTGTTTGGGAAATTTTGGACTTGTTCTATTAGCACTCAGATGGCTGTAATGAAGACAGCTGCTGGGGAGATTTGGCAGGTGTACAAATGAAGTTAGAAACGTACATGTTTATCACTCAGAAGTTGCATACACCTACTGTTCTTCTTCGCCAAAAGATAACAATTCCACATTTTATAGGCAATTGTCTTTCTGTTTCTTGTCCCAGAAGCTCACCAAAATTCAATAACTTTATTTTCGTGAAAACCACCTTGCTGCACTCAGCATCTTGATAAGCAAAATTCCTTAAAATAAAATGAGCAGGAGCCATTACTGCAGAGTGAACAACGCCAAAATGATCATGAGCCCATTTCTTTCCAAATGAGCTCATTACTATTAATTTCTCCCATCCTTAGAGAATATTGGAAACAGCAAGTTCATCAGGAGAGTAAAATAAATGCTAAACACAAAGTTGGTAAAAATATCTCTCCCCTTCAAAATTGCATTCTAAGTAAGGCAATCCCATAGGACACGAACTCTCAACGGCACAGGCTCTGAATAGATATTTTAGATGATTAGCTATGTGTGATTCTGGGAGCACACATGGATGTTTTGACATTGGTATTAAACAGAAGCTAAATGTTTGTAAAACCACCTCAGTAACTACATAGAGTTCAACAGATTCCATTCCCAAGAAACCTATGACTTGCCCTCCTCTAGCAAAATTCTGTGATTGGATAGAATATAATAATAAAGGCTAAAAGTTAAAAATAAATGACGGCATTTAAAGACTTGCCCTCCATGACCCAAATTCTCTGACTGTCCCTACAACACCCCAAGTAGGAGGACTTTAGTATGCATGATGGAGCCACATGGCTGGAGGACAAGGCTTTAGGTGGGAAGAGTGAGGTGAATACAGCATTTCATTTCTTTGGTACTTTCTCAAACTTCTCTTTGGAACCCCAGCTCATACACTTACTAGCTGTTTGACATTGAACATCTACTTCTACTAAACTTTTAGTACCCTCAGTTTTTTATCTACCAAATGGGGATAGTAATAGTTCTTACACTGTAAGGAATAAAATAAGGTTTTATATACAAAGATCTTATGGCAGTGCCCAGCATAAAGTAAGAGCCAAAAAGTGTTGGTTATTATATTAATTTTATGAATTTGGACAGCATGCCTGGTCTTCTTTTTTCTATGTTCCTTTCAAATAGAGAGTGCAGTGAGATAAGCGTAGATCAGCTCCTCAGCCTTTGCAAAGACCAGCAGGTGCAGACAGGGTTTGGAGCCACAGAAAGCCCACAGGTTTTTGAAGGATGTAGGCATTCTTTTTCTGAGAACTCAATTTTTCCTGCTTCCTCAACATGTGAGAGTAGTACATATTCAGGTCTAAGATCAGAGAAATGAAGAAGGTTTGGCTTGACTTAGTCAAAGCCTTAATGTAAAGAAGCCAAAGGAATCTTCTTGGCTCACACAAGGTACAACTTATGTCAGTAAGATGAAAGAACAAATAGGGATTTGGGATTATTTGCGCCATTCTCTACTGTACACTTTTCTTGTAAACCTGCAACACCAGGAGGCCATCAAAAATTGGGAGTTAGGATTTTTGTTATTGCCTTAAAAACAACACCTCAATCCTTTCTCCCTTCCTTTCCCTCTCTCTCTCTCTCTCCATCTCCTATCTCTCTTAGTCTATCTACATTCAAATTATTATTTTTTCCCAGCAGAGAGATTTTTTATTATTATCAGAACTTCTTCTACCCTTTTTCCCTGGTGAGTTCACTTAATGATATGCCAGTTTAAAAGCCATACATATGAAGCTAGAATGCTACTGATTAGCCTATCTCTGAGTAATACTATCAAATATTTCATTTAAGAACAGAAACACACCTTTCAAGGAGCTGTTAACAGTAATAGAAAATTGAAAGTGAAAAAGTATTATTTCATTTAAAAGCTAGGAAGCTCAAGTATTAAGTAAAAAAGTGTCACACTAATGACACATGAATATCCAGATACAAAGCAGAAAAATCAATCAATTTAATATTTGACTTTCAGCACTTGCAATGATAGTTAAAATGCCTATATCTATACATCAATAATATAAGATTTTCAAAGCAAAGCAAATGCTCTAAACCAAATAAAGATGGGTTAACCCTGAAAATGTACATATGAGGGTACTTTAAAAAGTTTATGGGAAAATAGAATTGAAAGATAATACGAATATTTACCCAAAGTAGTTGAAGTTTCCTCATATACTTAATTTTTATTTTTTAAGATTTAAAAATTTCAAAATCACTTAATCTACTTGACAGGGGTTGCATTACCAATAATATCCAATATGTTGAGCATAAAATAAACAACTTCCATACTACCATATTATGCTACATACTTCCCTAACCTCTCCAGCATTTCTCTGAAGACGGCCATGTAGACACCTTTCCGAAAAAGGCTTTGCTCCTGATCAGACAAAATATATAGAGGGTTTTGAATAGTTTATCTAAAGCTGTTAATTCACATGCCCTGATGTACTCTTTCAACACGGATGCCATATGAGATGAAAGATCCAACTCATTGTTTTTCCTTCAGGCTCAAACATTTTACCACTGTTTGGAAAATATCCCAACAATAGCCAAAAATCCTTGTAGGAAGGAGGAAATCAGAGAATATCATCTAATAATCAAAACTCGGACATTTTTTAAAAGAAGATTGCACTTTACTTGTAGGCCTCTAAATATTTTTTGATTGATTTTATCCTTAGGCATTAAGCAAGTGCATAAAATCGGATTCAATTTACAATAATGGGATTCAGACTCCAGAAGTTTAATCTGTCTTCAATTCAATGCATTGCCCACATTTTATTTGCTTGATTTTCATCTATATAACCTAGAGTATACTAGAAAGTATTTTTTCTTACTTTCTCTATGATAATTTGAAATTTGTGCTCCAGAGATTTCCCATATAGCCTTTGCTGTGTGTCAAGAAAGTAGGATTTGCGTCAGCTTCATCAAGCATCACTTGCTTTCTTCCCTGGGGCTTCTCACCCACTTCTGCTTGTGACTAAATGAGAACACTATCAACCATTCTGATACATGCATAAGGTTAGTAAAATATTTTGGAGTAATCCTTTACTATTAGGGGAACAGAGCCAATGAACAAATATTCCATTCTTCCATTTTTCTTTTGAGGCACATGACTCTCAATGATTCAGAGTTACACTCTAGTCTCAAAAACTACTTTTGGGAGGGACCCAAGCTAAGATATCACTTAATTATTTTTAAAAATGCTACCTGTCAGATGCATATTTTGCAAATATTTTCTCCCATTCTATAGGATGTCTTCTCTCTCTATTGATTCTTTCCTTTGCTGTGCAGAAGATTTTAGTTTGATATAGTCCATTTGTTTATTTTTTGGTTGTTGCCTGTGCTTTTGGGGTGTTATTCATAAAGTCATTGCCCAGTGCTAAGTCCTGGAGCATTTCCCCTATGTTTCCTCCTAAGAGTTCTTAAATTTCAGGCCTTATATTTAGGTCTCTAATCCATTTTGAGTTGATTTTGGTATATGGTGAAAAGTATGGATCAAGTTTCATTCTTCTACAAATGGATATCCAGTTTTCCCAGCACCATTTATTGAAGAGGTTTTTCCTCAATGTATGTTCTTGGTGCCTTTGTCAAAGGTCAGTTGGTTGTAAATATGTGGGTAGATTTCTGGGTTCTCTACTCTGTTCCATTGGTCCACATGTCTGTTTTTGTGCCAGTACCATGCTGTTTTTGTTACTACAGATTTATAACATAGTTTGAAGTCAGGAAGTATATTGATTTTGTGATTCATTAGTATTGATTTGCTAAACTGTGATGTAGGCCTTGGTAAGAAGGAGAACCTAAGTGAAAAGAACAACTCCTGGATGGTGGTAGAAGTGAAGAATTTTCATACCAGTTAAAGAAGCTTGTAAACTACCTGTGAATGAAGGCCACTTGAGAGGCTCAGTAGGACAGTGTTCTTTACCAACCCTACTCACCACTGCCTGCTTTTATGATTTCATGTGAAAACAAAATGTAAATCTGCATTTCAATTCAATTTAGCAAATATTTAATGCATTTTGACATGTTGAAAGCTGCAATTGTTTCTAGAAGGCAGAGACACAGCTTAACATCTTTCTGTGATAAGAAATTGGAAGTCATGTGGGCACTATTGATACTTTCAAACTTTTTGTTAGAGAAAATTAGGGTTTTAAAGGGGAAATTAGTAAATTCAAAGTGACAAACAATCTCTCTATATATACACATATATGATTTAAAAAGAGGTTTAAATAAAAGTTGATGTCTTGAGCTAAAATTCACAGAAAAAATATGTGGAAAAAATAATTTCTGAAAAATTAGAGTAACCAGTACAAAAACCACTGAAAAGAGTGTCAGGAACATAATTTTGGCATCGGATTCTTCTACATGAATACACAAGGAATGATAAATAAGACAGACAAAAAATTGTATCATAAGCAACTACATATGTTCCCATAAGTATTACAGGACTTAACTGATCACTAAGGTTTATTGGCCATGCACATTTCCTCTTCTGTGCATTTTATATTCTTATCTTTGGCAATCAATCTGCTGGTTAGCTCTTTTCTATGGATCTGGAGAATTTTTTTTTTACATTTTCTGAATAGTAATCTTCTGGTAGTTTTATGTGTTACAGATGATGGAGTCTTACTTAATTAGTATTCCAAAAGAGTCCCAAGAGCATCTGACAAACTCCTCCTCATTTATCAGGCTGAATTTAAGTCAAAAATAGAAAAGGACCCTGAAAGAGGGCACTGACTGTTTTGAGAAGTTTTTTCTGTGGTCTAGAAACATACGATCCCAGGATTCTAAAGAGTCCCTATTATTACGTTAGAGGCACTATAAACATTGATGGAAAAGACAAAAAATGAGATTTGTGCAAGAACAGTCCTGGTAGACCAAAGAGCTTACCAAAATTTCTATCTAAATTTAAAATACTTAAAATGATCAGTAAACACTTATAAGGGACAAGAAAAAAGAAATAAAAATTCCCACCTGTACTTGTCCCTGGTTAAACAAAAGGCCCACTAGAGTCTTGCACAGTGCAGTGGCATGCAGTAGGTACTAAATAAAGATTTACTAAACAATATTGTGGTACCGTGGGCACTGCATCTTAAGAGAAACAACACAAAAGGGAGAACATCCAGTGATGGATGATGAAGGTAATAAAAAAATCTAAAGACCATGTTGTGTGAGAATCATTGAAAAGGCTGAGTTTATTAGGCCCAAGAGAAAAGACTAGGTTAGTGGCATGACACCTATCTTTAAAAATCCACAGGACTTTGATATGGTAGTGATATTAGAATCAGTCCCCCAATGGCAGGAGAGACCCATGGAAGAAAGATTAAAAAGAGAAGATAAGAAATTTTCTGATTTAATTCAGCTACAACAAAAATACATTTCTTAAGCATATATTCTATGCTACACAGTACACTAGATGCCAGGGTTCAAAAATACATGAGACATAATATCAGTTGTTCTCAAAGTGTTTTAAATAAAATAGAAGAGTCCAATAGCTACAAAATTAAAGTTTAAAAAATGTAATAATCAAACTGTTTGCTAAGGAAAAACAGTGGATGTGATGATTAATTCATTTAAATATGCTTAATCAGTTAATGGGTTACCTGGAGAGGTCATGAGATTCTAGGCACAGAAGGAGTTGAAGCCAAGTCTGAATTGGACTCCAAAGCATTTGGAAGTGTACAATAAACCCAACTGTGTAAATCTGACTGAGTTTGAAACAACAGGATCTGAGATGATTGTGTTTTCAAAACGTGTTTGCTTAATGAATTTCATTCTAAAACAACATGGAAACAATGATAGTCAAGCAAAACTAATATATTGTCCATATATTAGGCCCAGGTTGCCAGCATATTGTCCATGATCTAAATCAGGAGTTGGCAAACTATAGCCCATGGGTCAAATTCAGTTTGCTGCCTGTTTTTGTAAATAAAGTGTGCTGGAACACAGCCATGCTCATTAATTTATGTACTGTCTGTGACTGTTTTCACATTACAAGGGCAAATTTGAGTAGTTGCAGAAGACCTTCAGGTCTGAAAACCTAAAAATATTTACTCTCTGGCTTTTCAGAGAAAAAGTTTGCTGACTGATAGTCTAGATGGCCACCAGTTGGTCATGTTATAGGGAAGATAATTGGGTTAAATATTGGACTAGATTAATTTAAACCTCATATGATACTTTAAAATTATGATTACTGTGTTTTTTTATTGTTTGACCTTGAGCAAATTGTTTTATAACATAGATTATTACATTCTTATCTGTTAATAAGAATAATCCTAATTCTCTGAGAGTGAAGAAATTCTCAGTGTAATCGATCCCACTCAATTCAATAATGTTTTCCTGTTTGTTTTTACCTCCAACCTAAAAATTACATTGTAAATCTACAGATTAGTTAGGTTTCACCAGTGCTTCTGCTCAGAAATACATTCAGATTGATAGAAAACAGTTGAACTGATAGTGCTATAACAACAGGATCTATATGATGAGGTGATGCTTGCTGGATATTTAATGTTAAATTAATGAAGATTATGCATAACCATTACTACTCTTGGAGTTCCAGTAAGAGATGTTTTATTACTATTATGTGGGCAGAGAAATTCTACCTTCTCACTATTTTGCTAGTACACTGTTGATTGATTGGCAAAGCTTTCTGAATAATTGAGTGCTGAGGTATAATTTGAATGTAGACAGGGCAATATGAATTGGAAACTGATTTTCTAACACAAGCAACTAAGTTAAAGTAACTATTTTTATAACATTAGAAAACTCCATTTATCCAGGCCAGGACCAGCATTCATGCTTATCCTCTAAAAATATAATGTCCTTCCTAGAAATGTGAGAACTGGTTTTCTTGTGGGCAAATGTGGTAGTTCAAACTGAACCCTGATGATCCTCATCTCCTGGCATTCACACTCTTGTGTTGTGTCTTCCCACAATGATAGGGTTGATTTGTGTAACCAATAGGATATAGCAGAAAAGATGGAATGTGATGTCTAAGGCTAGGTCATGGAATACATTGAGACTTCCACTTTGCCCTCTGGATCACTTGCTCTGGGGGAAGCCAGCTATTATTACATAAGGATATTCAAGAAGTCTTGTGGAAAAGTAGTGTAGCAAGGAAATGAAGCTTCTTGCCAAGAGCCCACAACAACTCTACAGCTACATGAGCAAGAAACCTTAGAAGTAGATCCTCCAGCCCAATCAAGCTTTCAGATGACTGTGGGTATCTTGACTGTAACCTCATGAGAGATTCCTAGCCAGAACTACCCAATTATTCTGCTCCCAAATCCATGAATGACAGAAACTGAAAGATGATGAATGCTTATTATTGTTTTAAGCCATTAAGTTTGGGGATAAATTGTTATGCACATTGGATGATACCCCATCTGAAACAGTTGTGGAGACCTGCCTCACTGAAAGGATCTCTCCACACTAAGTAGCCCTTGGCATCTTGGAACAGAAGATCCCAACCCAAAGGCCTTACAGCGACATTATGCAAAATAGATGAAAGACCCTTCTCTGGGTAGATTTAGCCCTCTCAGGGTACCTGGATTAATTCCCAGGATGTTGCAAAGGGAAATGTTTTAGACTAAGAGATGGATAAATATACTTGCTCTACTCTTTTGAAGACACGTGGCAGTGAGCATGGCACGTAACTTCTAAACTTCATTTTGATAAAACTGAAATGAGTTTTTGTCTTTTTCCTTGTGTTGTGAAGTCAAATAAGCGAAGACGTATGAAAACATGCTTGAAAACAGCAAGGGTTATACCCATGTCGGTGATTGCTAATCCTCAGCATCTACTTTAAAAGATGAAAAATGTCTCCTGCTTGTATATTTATATCTACCCATAAGACTCTCTCCATTTTTCTTGGCCTGAATTATTGGACATGTGTGTAGGTCATAAAATTGTTTTCCATACTTTGATGCTTCCCACTATGTTGGCCTGAGATCATATTTATGTGATCTCAGTTTTAACTCTGAAGGTACAGAAAGGACATGCCTTCCCGTCCTATACTAATCGTCCTCATGTTTCCCCTCCTAACTATTTTTATTCTGGCTTGCCACATATATTCAGTCTAAGAAGATTCTGGATCCCCCACTGCTGTTCATCTTTGTACCCTGTGCTGTGAATAACCCAATGGAAAGAGGTACAGAAGAAACACACATCATTTTTTGTGAAATGCACTTTCTAGTATATGTTGCTTGTAGTATCATAAATGTAAGAGAAATATATCATTGTACAATGTTAATTCTGTTAATATGTGTTACTGATATTTATTCCTTTTGTGTAATATTATTAATAACATAAATACCACTAATATTTATACACTGCATCAGCCACTATTCTAGGTGTTAGAAATATAGAAGTGAAAAGAGCAAAATCCCAACCTTCACAGGATTTTTAGTTTATTATTGATTAAGTACATACTATAAGTAAACTGTATAAAATGCATAGCATAATAAATGGTGCTGTCAAGTCAAACAACGAAGGGAAGGATTACGGGGAAGGTGCAATTTTAAATACAGTTGCCAGAATGTCTTCATGGAGAAGGTGACATTTGATCAAAGGTCTGGTGGAGGCAGAAAGTGCCTTATGGGTCTCCAAAAGAAGAGCGATTATCAGCAGAGAAAACAACCAGTGCAAAGTCCCTCATGTAGAAGTGTGTCTAATTTGTTTAAGGAAAAGTAAAGAGGCTGATGTGGCTGAAGCAAAGTAAGAAAGGGCAGAATTGTAGCAGATGAGGCCAGAGTTTTAACAGGAGTCCAGGTCTTTTCCAATAGCTTGGCTTATATTTGGGATGAGAAGGGAAACCATTAAAGAATCCTGAGCAGAGGGTTGATCTAATCTGATTTATGTTTCATGGAAAGTGTTATGACAGTCGTGATAAGAACAGACTGGAGAGCCAGTGGACAACGCTGGTGACTGGTGAGGAGGTTTGAGCATTAATTCCAGTGCATGATGATGATGGCTTGGGAAAAAAAGGGTGGTAAAAAAAAAGAGGTGGTGAGAAATGGTCAGATTCTAGCTGAATTTTGAAGGTAGAGCCAAAATGCCTAAATGACTTGCTGACAGATTGAATTAGGGTGTTAAAGAAAAAGGATGATTCAAAGATTTTTGGTGTGAACAACTGGAAGGATGGAATTGATTTTAAATGATGAGGAAGACTGAAGGAAAGTCAGGTTTTGAAATAGAGAATAAAAGAAATTTATTTCTTAAAATGTTAACTTTGAGATGCCCCTTAGACTAGTAGACAACCAGTTGAAAATGTCAAGTAGGCAGTTAGTTTCGCAAGTTTGGAAGTTCAAGGCTGAAGATGTTCATTTAGGATTAGTCAAGATTTAAAATATCTTTAAATTTGAGATTTTATGAAAACTGAAGGCAAAGTGTAAGAAAAAGACTTTCAAAGATTGAACTCTGGAAAGCTCCAATCTTAGAGAAAGGCAAGTAGAGGAGATATAACTAGAAGAGCTTGAGAATGAGCAACCTGTGACTCAGGAGAAAAAACTATGACAGTGAGGTATCCTGGAAGCCAAGTGAAGACAGCATGTTCAGGATGAGGGGCCTGTCAACTCTCAAATGCTGTTGACAGGTCAATAGGTGGGGACTAAGAATAGAAGCAATGCAGCGGTCATTGATGTCATTGACAAGAGTAATTTCAATAGAGCCAAAAGCATGAAAACCTGAGTATAATGAGTTCAAGGAAGAATAAAGGGAGTGCTGGTGAGGACAACTGTTTTGAGAAGTTCCTTTTAAAGTAATGGAAAATTTTGATGTGGTAGCTGGGGAGAGGAGAAAGATTCAGAGAGTTGTTTTAATGTGGAAGATATTATAGAGAATTTGATGTTTATGAGAAAATTCTCAGTAGAGAGGAAATAATGATATAGCTGAAGGTGAAGATTTTCTGATGTACTGTGCTTGAGTGGGCAAGCAGAAACTGGCACATAGGTGGAAGGGCTGGTCTTTGCTCCAAGCATAGATACTCTATGGCAACAGACACAGTTCACAGATGCAGGTGGTGAAAGGTGGGTAGATGTGTTTGTTGAGGCTTTTTGAAATTCTCTTCTGATTGTTTCAACATCCTCTGAAAAATATCATGCTAGATCATGAACTGGGAGTGAGCATAAAGGAATAGGTAGTGGAGATCTAAAGAGAGAAAAGACCATTTGAAATAGTCACCAGGGAAAATGGGACAGTGACTGGATTAGGACACTATAGTGTGAATGAATTCTAGGCATTGTTAAAAGCTCACTTTAAATTTGTGGTCATATTAAGAGTGATATGGTGTGTTCTTCTCCAGCTACATTTAGTTCTACTGTCTGGGCAGGAGTGGAAAGGGAGGAAAGTCAGATGTACACATGACACACACCAGCTCTGCCAAGAGAGTAGAGCTAAGTGAGGAACAGGTGAGGCAGCTGTGGGGAAACTAGGATAATTTAGTCAGGCTCTCTTGACATTTCTTGTAAACAAGTTGTGTGGGAGGAGTTAGTGAGTATGTGCACCAATGTATCTTTTTAGTTTGCTGGTATTGTGTGTTCTTCAGTTGGTGAAGCAGGCTGGCCAGCAGAGAGCTTATGTCTAAAAATAGAACATGTTTACTCTGCTGGAAGCTGCTCAGTTTCAGTTTTTCTTTGGACTTTGCTGGTAGCAGTTGAGTTTCTGAGTTTCTCCTTTGTACTGCCTAGCTCCTAGTATTGTATGAGCTGAATAAAGACTATTCCTTCTTCAACCAAGGCTCCAAGGACCATTTTTTCTGGTTACCTAGCTCATAGACCTGTGTGTGAAGGGTTTGTGAATGGGTTTGAGGGGTCTGTTACCTCCAGACCCTAGCTCTAGCTCTACAGCAGCTAAGAGAAGAAGCCGGGGAATGGTCTTCCTGACTGAACGTGGAACCAAAGCAGGACAAGGAGAATAGTGGAAATATCAGGAGGGGTGAGGGATAGTGAAAGGTGGTGGGTCAATCGATTACAGGCCCATGAGCTAAATTTTAAAGGCCCATGAGTTGGGATTTCAGACCAAGTAAACTAGAAAGATAAGAAGTGGTATTGGAAAACAGGATGTTTGTGAATGAAATTTGCAGTTAGTGGCAATGATAAGTTCTAGGGTTTGACCTTGGGAGTGAGTAGCTGGGGACACAGGCCTTGAAGGAGAAAAGGTCAAACCACTTAAGGCCGAGATACTGAAAGGCTCATCTAAGTGGATATTGAAATGCTTAAGAATTAGGGCAAGAGCTGTGGTGGAGAGAGTTACTATGAAACAGGAGCTAATATCCTCAAGGAATGAAAGAAATTGACAAGAAAGTCAGATACTATCTGCAGCAGGAGGGACACCAGGATGATCTCATCAAAAGGAATCCTGGGATTAAAAACTGGATGTTTTTTAAAGAGGAAAGAAGGAAAATTGTCTACAAACCACAATGACGAGCAAAAAAGAGGCCTATTGCACTTCTGGGAGAGGGATATGCAGTATGTGAAAGAGCCGATCTGCCACGTGAGATGACTACAGGAGAAGCAGTGTCCCCAGAGAAGAGGCGGGTTTCAACTTAGAGCAGGAACGTGAAGAGACTCTTCACAGAGTGTGAGAATGTGGGTGATTTTGCTGATGACCAGCTGTGGTAGAACAATCAATTACATATTAACATATTCTATTCTTTAGAAACTTGATTACATAGTCAAGAAAATAGGCGTAGAGGAGAAACAACCTTACGCATGCGGGTATGACTGAACCAGAGCACAGCTCAAGTCGTATTAACAATTCACCTGGAACCGTGACTAGCAATCCAGGGTGATGGACTGGAGGCCACAGAGTCAGAACAGCCTCTGGACTTTCTACACTACTTTGGCTTCCTTAGCAGCACAGTGTTTGAGTGGTAGAAAAAAGCTTGTGTTCCATTAGTCTAGTCAAATGGGAAGTAAAACAATGGTACAGTCATCACTCCTTACCCATGGCTTCACTTTCTAAGTTTTCAGTCACCCATAATCAACAGTGGTCCAAAAGTATTAAATGGTAAGTTCCAGAAAGAAACAATTCATACATTTTCAATTGTAGGCCATTCTGAGTAGTGTGATGCAATCTTGTGCTGTCCCATTCTGTTCCACCAGAGATGTGAGTCATCCCTTTGTCCAGCGTCTCCATACTGTCTAAGCTCATTAGTCACCTAGTAGCTGTCTTGATTATCAGATAGACTGTTGCAGTATCTTAGTGCTCATGTTCAAGCAAGCCTTACCTTATTTTCCTTCCTAATGGCCCCAAAGCACAAGAGTAGTGATGCTGGTGGTTCAGATAAGCCCAAGAGAAGCCTTGAAGAGCTTCCTTTCAGTGAAAAGATAAAAGATCTCAACTTAATACAGAAAGAAAAGAAATCATATACTGAGGTTGCTAAGATCTACAGTAATAATAAATCTTCTATCCATGAAATTATGAAGAAGTAAAAAGAAATTTGTTCTATTTTTGCTGTTGTACCTCAGTCTGCAAAAGTTACAGCCACAGGCTGTGTATAGGAAAAAACAGAATATATAAAGTTCAGTACTATCTGCGGTTTCGGGCATCCAGTGTGGGTCTTGGAACACATCCCTGAAGGTAAGGCAGGGACTAATGTATAATCAAATGTAGATTTGGCAAGCGGATAAAATATATCCAAAACAAGGAGCAACATGCTGAGATGGAAACAACACTCTACTAGACTTGGGTTCTAGTGTTATTCCTCCCACTACTTGCCCAACCTCTTTGGTCGTTGAATTTTTTTTCTGTTTATAAACTAAGAAGGTGAGATCAGATTTACTTTATGGTCCTGGGTCCAAAGTTCTAACCTTCCAACCTACTGACAAGGCAAATAATCACATTATTTTTTCATACAATAACTTTCCTTTCTACTTACTCTGATTCAAAGTATTTGAAAATTATATTTGTTTATATAGTTGCAAATTGGAGCTCTTCATAAATAATACTAAATAAACATTGTATTTGTTTTAGAATGCAAATGAAAGAATGAAATAAAATAAATGCCTATGCCAAACAAAAAGAATGATAAAATTTTTATCTTTTCCCAATCCTAGGCAAAGGACAGCATTTTTCTGGGTATTTCTCTCCCCCAGCCATTCCCGAGATATTTATTAGTCAGCATTATAACTGATTTCCTATTAATATTTAACCAATATAAACCTTAAAAAATAATGAAAAAAATTCATAGTTGACATAAAAAGTGATATAACATTAAGTAAAATGGGAAAAAATATTAAAACTTAAACCACTCCTGGAGAAATTGTGGTTGCAGGATTTTCTCCTTCATCCATCAAAGGTGGAAGGCATGAAAAAATGCACTTTTCGTGTGACTGGTTACTGCATCATATCCAAAGCCATCTTTCATACTAACTTTTACATTTGTTTTCATTAAACTTTGTTTTAGTTTGCAATTTCAGTGGAGAAGTGTAAAAAAAAAAACAATTTGGTAGTAGAGGATACATACAATAATAGACATTTCTATCTTTAACTCAAAGAGCAGATAGTAACAAATAGAAATATTAATATTGTCAGTAAGTATTAATTATCTATTGCTCTCTATCTCTAGCTATTATCCAAAAACTTTAATACCTAAAACAAACAAACAAACAAACACATTTTCCTAATCTTACAATTTCTATGGACCATGAATTCAGGGGCAGCTTGGACGGGCAGTTCTGGCTTGGGGTTTCCCATGATGTTGCAGTCAGATGCTGGTCAAGCCTGCAGTCATCCAGCTCCAGGCTGGCTCACTTAGATGCTGGCAGGTTGATGCTGGCTGTTGTTGAGAGGCCTCAGCTCTTCACATAAACTTTTCTCAGGCCAGTTGAGCATCCTCACGCCATGACAGCTAGTTTCCCCCAAAATGATACAAAAGAGCTATAGCCAAGAAAAAGCTATCTTTCTTATGACCTAGCCACACAGCAAGATTTTTACCACATTCTATTTATTAAAAGTGGGTCACAAGTTCAGCCCACATTCAAAAACAGAGAAATGAGGCTCCTCCTTTTAAAGGAAGAAATGGCTTTAAATTTGCAGAAATATTTTCAGGTCACCAAAGAATACTTGGGAGATTAAGATTTGCTCTTGATTTTTTTTTTCTTTTTTTACTTAAAAGACTGATTATTTTAGTTCAAGAACAAGTAAGTTTATTTAAAACATATATATGCTTTTTTTGGTATATATTTTTTTCTTCTTTTCTTTCTTTCTCTTTCTCTTCTTCTGCTCCTCCTCCTCTTTTTCCTTCTTCTAAAATCTGCTGTTTTACTCAATTGACTGCCTCAGTTATCAGTTTTGGAATCTGGTAGATAGAGCCTAAGTATTTCTTCCAAGGTCATCTGATAAAACGTGGAACTCACTCTAAGTTTTCCAAGTGACAGATTTGCTTATATTACTTTTAGTTATTCTGAAAAAACCCATCAATGACAGCAGCTTGGCTTTTATTCTTAGGCTTTCTGATTGTTAATATAAGATTCAGGGAAGTGAGTTTCTAGTGAATATGAGACAGATACTGGGGTGGGAAGAATTTATGAAAACTTAAAGTGACAAGGTCACAGAGGTAATTTTGTCACCTACACAGTATAACTTTGGTGCATGATGTGGTAAAAGAAATTGAACTGATGACTAGATAATGCAATACAGACCTTTCAAAAGCAGGAGTAAAAGTCATTTTTTCTTTTATTTCTTATTTATTTTAATTAATAATGTATGATGGTGATCTCAGCAGTTTAGCACAGCAAGTTGCAATTCTCTTATTTTCTATCTTCAGTACAGAGATGTGACTCTGCTGTCAATACAGGTTGTGGCATTTGTTATATACTAAAAACCAAAACCATATTTAGTGTGACTAACATTTGAACCTCTCCACAACAAAAGGATACATTCTTGTCTATGCAAAGAGATGATGTCATGTTATGGCTTGAGATAAGGGGGTAAAGGTATATAGAGGGCAGAGGCAGGGGTTAAGAGAGTCATTCTGAGTGTGCAACAAAATATATTAAGCGAAGAAAAAATATCACTTCAGATTTTCATGAATTATCATATAATATATATATGTGAAATACCCTGTTAAAGAAGTATAAAATATAGTCAACCTTAATATATTTCATATTTAATTTTTAGCAAATTTGTTTTTGATAGCTAAAGTGTTTAGCCAAGACCAGCAAACTTTTTAAAATATGTAAATATCTTTGCTACTTTCAAGCTAGGTGTATGCTGTACTTTCCATCTGAATTGCAGTACATGCAGATCAAAGATTGGCATCAAGAGAACTTTCACTGGCACTGAAGGTCAGGAACTTCAAAAATAGTGCTAATAGAATAAGAAAGTAACAGAAAAGTCCTATCCAAGAATGTCTGTGTTTAGTGTCCAAAGAGACAGCTGAGAAGTGTTCCCATAGTTTAGTTATGAAATAGGTATTCTCATTCTAACTTGCATTTAAAATGGTTTCTTATGAAAAATAACTTTAATCCCAATTGCTGAAAAGTGACATGATTCTCAGTGTTTATTATATGCAATTTACAAAAATAGAAATGCTTTGTGAGCATAAAAGCAGTACTAACTTTGTATTTTAGGGCAGTACATTTTAATATATGGATAATTTAAAGTAATAGACAGTTTGTGACTTATCAAAAAGCAATTATGAACTAATTGATTTCTAGACTCATCTTCCCATTTAGGGATCTGGATTTTAAGAGAATTGCTGAGAATTGAAAAGATTAATTAAAGCATTTCTAAAGAATAAAACAATAGTAACCTTTTTGAACAGAGAGCTAAAACTGACTATTGCTAGGACTGCACCATTGAGTTTAATCTTAAGCATTTTCCAGAAGAAGGCAGGTTTAGGTAGTGCAATATTCTATGAAAGAAGGTGTTACCTGAATTAAATAATAATTTTCTCACTCAGATAATTTTTTTGGATAATTCCTAAAACTCCAAGAGGCAAATCTCATCGCTTTTTTTTTCGTCAATCTTTTTCTAACATGGAAGAGTGAAAGATTTCAGATGGAATAAGAAGACAATAGAAGCCCTACCTGAATTTCGTCAGACTAGGTAGGAGATGAGTCAGTTGCTAGAAGGAGACATTGCCATCATTTTATTCATAAATAGAACAGAGCCAGCCAATAAAAAGGAAGCTTTTCTTTATGAGTGTTAGTTTCTAACTGAAACGTTTTCATGATTTGGCTGGATACTGAAGCATGCTAGAATATACGGATGCAGGGAACAGTTACCTTGTAAAGTTTTGTGCCATTTCAGGTGGACTGGGAAATGGACATGTTTGATACTGAAGTTCAAGAAGTATCAAAGGAGGTTTAGAGTCAAAATCAACCTAAAAGCTCTTTCTTTCATCTAACAGACAGGTCAGACGATACTATTCCTCTCACTTTTTCAGAGAAGGAGAAGAGCATAAAAAGGGAGCAAAGAAAACATTCAAAGTGAAGATATAGGCAGGCAAATATATAGGACCTTTCCAAGACAGAAGAATTTTAAGAAAAGTGGACAATGAAGGAACAGGTGGTGTCACGAATTCCAACAGTGTCCAGGGCAGTGAGAACCATAGAAATACAGGTGACAGTTTAAGCAATTGTAGAAATAAACCATCATGAAACACCGGCCACAGAAGTGGATTGGCAAGTAGTGAAAAATTAAGTGACAAAATACAGAAGAGGATTTAGATAAGGCTATAGTGTTTACACAGAAATTCTTCCTTAAGATCGTGGTTTCACCACAGTAAGAGATTAAATGAATGAAAAGTGTTTTGTTTTGTTTTGTTTTTACCATCATTTTTCAGGGAATAAATAGTTTTGTGTTTCAGGGATCCAGAGAAATTTTTAGCCTCTGAGGCAGAAGAAAGTCTTCATTATCTGAATTTTAAAAAAATGTGTTTGGAAGAAGTAGGTACAAGTGTGCAGATGCTTTTGAACTTGTACAGGTTGTGGATCTGGAAGCCAGCACGTTTAATCTTTCTTGAGACTAGGATGAGAAGAGGTTTGGGGGAAGATTAGTGTAGTAATGATGTATACAGCTACTGTTTGTCCTCAGGGAAGTGGAGGCAGTGTAAATGTAAAAAACACCCCATACTCTTGTGTACGTCTTTGTGTACGTCTCTCAAAGGATATTGTCTTGTTTGATACATCTCTCAAAGCATCTTGTTTCACCCAATACATTTACTTATATAACCCCCCTCAGTTAATCAGGGAAGTAGTCCATCTCTCAGTCAGTGTCTTCTGGAAAAGGGGAAAAAAAAAAGGCTTTCCTTTAAGTTCTGTCTTGTGGATGTGAGCGGTGATCCCACCGTGGCAAGCACTTGGACCCATATGGGTCAGATATTCCCCCAGTTAAGAGAAATCCCATGGGACTCATTCATTACCAGCAGGATGCCCATGGAACCTGGCTAGTAAACACAGCCCTTGAGAACGGGAGCAAGTTTGTTAGTGGCTAAGTCTGCTGTGAGTGAGATTCATCTCTGAACCTCTCAGTGGCATCATTGCTTGGTAGAAATAGAAAAAGGTTTTCACTGGTTGTGTAGTGGAAGGAGAAAGGACAATGATAGAATTTACCGTGGCTAAAGCACCAAATCTTCCCCTGTGTTCTAAGCACCTTTTAAGCCTCAAAGATTCTCATAATTAGAAATGTGAGTCAAATTTAATTTGCTTTTAAATAATAGTAATATGGTACGATTTGCTTTCGAGTGTTGGGAAGCAAATACTTGTCCCTTAAATAAATAAATTATGCTTAGCGCACTGTCAAAAGTTTTCAGTGTTAGTATTTCATGAGTTTTAATTTACAACTTTGGAGATTTGAAATGGACAAACGACCTGAGGTTTCTTCATGCAAGAAGAAAAAAAAAAAAAAAAAGAGTAAAATAAGCAACAGGATGGCTATGGGAGTCATCATCAAATACAGGGAACATTGTCAGTGGTGCATAGGTATTGTGGTCAATTTTTTTTCATTATTATTTTTGATGGAGAAAAAGGATAAATTAATCATTTGAATGAAGATGTTGGCTTAAATATCTGCAAATAAAGTTCAGGAGAGATGTCTGGGATATAGATACAAAGGAACATCAACATTTCTGGGTTAGGTAGAGACTGAAGAACTGGCAAAATAGACTGAAAAGAAATAGCTGGAAAGAGAAGAGAAAAACCATCATGGGCCCGTATTATAAGAGCCTTACAAAAGAAAGAGGTAAATCTATAGTGTGGAAAGATCTCAGATGCTGACAGGTAAATAAGCAAGAAGATTCAAAAACATCAGTTAATTTTCATGACATGAGGCACACATAGTTTCTACTTCTGCAATTGCCCAGAATTTCTGGGATCAGATTCTACTAGGTTTTCAGATTTTCCAGAATATTATGCTCAAGCATATCTTAATTTCACTACTGTATGCATAACATATTATTTAAAATATTGTTTACTTCAGGTATAGCAATTTAAATAACATTATTGTTAGATAATATACTTAAGTATAGTTGTTTAAAAACTAATAAATCAGCCTCTGTGAAGTCCGTTTTCAGTACAGGGATGAGTTCAGTTTTTACATTATACTTTAAATATTCATCAATAATGGAGAAATAATTTGTAAAGTGAATAAATCATCACAGATGATCATTGTGCAGCACATCTTTTATATGAAATGCAATATCTATGGAAATTTAGTAAGCAACTTTCTGAGTTAGTGATATAAACTTTAATTTCCTTAAAAAAATCATTATACGTATAGTAAGTATACGTTAAGTGACTGTGTTTTTTTCAAAAGCTGAAGCAAAAAATACCACTCAAAGTAATGAAAATATAACTCATTCACTAAAAGGAATTTAATTCAAAACTGCTGTTGAGCCTGTCGGGCTGTGAGATACTAGTTTACTGATCAGGATTTACCAAAGTGTAGCTGATGTTGAAGAAACAGGAAGTTCTTTGACAACTTACAGTATGCCTCTCTCAAGTCTGACAGCTTTATTAACACTTTTTTCCTGAAAAAAATTACCACACAAAAATTGTATGCATTATCTATTCAGCAGTACAATGACTTCTGGATCCATCTAATTCAAAATTTGTTTTACATTACAGAGCTTGATGCCAATGTATTTACTTGTAGCTTTTTCTCTCTTCTTTTTCATTTCTTAAGGCAGCCTTAGATTAGTCACATATTTCCCCCACTGCTGAAATGAAATGCAGCAACTTGCCTGTGTGGGTTACAGGTAGTCCCAGATTCCAGCTCTTCAAGGTTGTCCTGATTATTTTCAATTTCTGGACCACAGAAATCTACATTATTGTTCTTTTCCTGCTCCTGTTTTGACAAGGATCATCAGGCTACCAATACAGTATCAGGAGGTCAATGAGGCAATGCGGAAAACCAAATAGTATAGCTGACTGAAGATTCCTTTGAATTATGTATTTCAGTCCTAATTAATTAAGTCAGCTTTATTAATTCTAAAAAATATGGTTCCACCTGGCTGACAACAGCATAGTTTCAAGGAACCGTAGCATAATGATTAAGAACATAAACGTTGGAACAAGACTGCATGGCTCTGAATCCAGGCTCTACAATATCTGTATGGCTTTGATGAAGTTACTGAGGTCTTTCTTTCCCTCAGTTTCCTCATCTATAAAATGGTAATCATGATGGAATCTTTTGCTTATAGTTGAATAAGGACTAAATTAGTTAATATATGTAAAGAACTTAGGACAGAGCCTCGCATAAATTAAGTTCTATCTGAATATTAGCTAGAATAAACACTAGCTAGAATAAAATTTTTTTTCTCTCGTTTTCAAAAAGGCAAACTCTTCAATTTTGGCAATTAATTTGTTGGGTACAGCTCCATCATCATCAGTTGCAGATCTTCTGACAAAAAAAAAAAAAATTCCAGAGGGTACAACTAGAATCATACATTTATCCAACATGCATTTATTAAGTGCCTACTATGTGCCAGGTGGCTTCTATTATTTAAATTTTTAAAAATGAGCAAGTCTGTCCTTAAGTACTGCTCTATCATATTTACAAACATTAAGTAGATAGATTGTACTTAAAAGTGATGGGTGCTAAGATGTTTGTATGCAAAATGGACTGTGGAGTAGGGAACAGAGGGAAAAAAAGAACAACCCAGTCTGTTGAGTGGGGTCAGGATGGATTCACAGAGGGGTCAGATCTAAACAGACCCTTGAATCCTGACTGAAACACCCAGCCTTATTCAGTGATTAAACCTCTTAGCAATAAAGGAGCATTATAAAAATCTCTTCCATTTAAAATTAAATTTATAATAAACTTTATCTCGACATCTCTCTTGAGACTTTAGGTGGAGGCATAAGGTTAACACCAGGTCAAGATTTCCTGCTCTTCTTTAAATTTTTTTAACAAAATTCACGTATGAATATAGAGCATAAGTAATTTTTATTATCAGACTCATTATTTCTTTTTTTTTTACATTTCTTCACAGATAAAAGAAAATGCCACAAACATTACTCTCAAGGATAAAAGAATGAGGGGGGAAAGCTACAGAAATATTTGAATAACAAAATGTATTAAAATGTCAGAACCCCATCAATGAATACTTTGTTGAAGGGTAGACAGAACTGTAGGCAGTTGTAATAGCATTTAACTTTTTCTGTATCTTAGGCTAATGTTCAAATCCACAGTTTCATCAAGTTTGGCTTGGCAGTTGCATCCCACTCATTCTGAGGGCGTATGGCAGAGAAACGAGAAGCCAGTCTGCTTGCAGAGTAGATGGATCTCAATCTCTTACTCATCTCATGGCAGAAAAGCTTTTTTTAGTTGTAGTGCTGCCAATATGTAAAGGGAGGAGCAGCTGAAGTGGCTTATAATCATCTGCACATACTTTGGGACATTGATAACTTCTTTTGTGTACAAAGAACATCAGAGGAAGCATAGCAATTTAGAATTAGAATTGGAAGAAATACATCTGGATTTTACTACTGCACCCCTGCCTGCAGTTAAAAGAGAAAGGGCCCAATCCCTGGAAAGATCAAATGGGCTGAACAAAATCACACATCCATTTAGTAGCATAATCAAGACTAGAATCCAGATTTCCTGGATTCCAATCATGTTATTTTTCCACTACATCATGAATTCTTCCTGACAATTATAAGCAAATATAGTATACCCTTCAAATTCTGGAAAATGCTTTCTGAGACCTTCTCATATTCAAGAAGCATGAATTTTGTTCCTTCAATTGCAATATGAGTATAACTGAAAAATGTCAATGATACTTTCAGACTTTCAATGCATTTGTGATATGGGATCACAGTTTATTTATATAGCTATAAAAATAAATGCCTCCCAATGCACATTTTCTTCTAAAGTTCCATGTTTCATATATTGTTAGTTGCTCTTTTATCTTCCCCAATAAGAATACATTTTGGACTATTTAGAACATTTACTGAATCAGGTTCATAAGTCACTTTTTTTTGTTTCCACATAGAGCTTAGGGTGGGCTTGACAACTTCAAATTTCCAAGCTGCCATATAATTTGAAAAACAATTTTTAATTTACTGAAAATGTTAATTTTTGGATAAAACCATTAATACATTCAACGAATCTTTACCACTAACAGCTGGATTTTTTTTTTTACAGAGTTAGTTTTCATAAGAAAACATTGGAATTTTATAAATCATAAATGTGAGATGAGAACACAAAGCCACAATGGCCACCTCACTCACTAGCTAAAGCTCATTTCTACATTCTAGACTTGTGTTGTGAGCTGGTCCAGCTCATAATGAGCAAAATTACAAAAGCTATCTAATACAGGCATACAGAATCTCTCAAAAATAATCTACAGCAGCGAGCTAAATCTATCATGTCAAGAGTATCCTATATTCTATCACATCCATCTTCTAGCCCAGACCTCAGAATGCAGTGTTTTCCCCTTTTAAATTAGCATTAAGTTTGGTTACACAGGGTGTGTCTCTGTGTACCTTTTTTAGCCTTTGTATATACACAATAGATTTTTCAATACCTGCAAAGGTTTCCAAAGCAAGCATAGCATGTTATATAACAAAACCTTTTTTTCTTTCTCTTTCAACTAAAGAACTTTTAGCTGTTAGATACATCGAGTCTCTGAAGAAGCCCTTCAATATGTATTTAAAGCATTTTTTGAATGGTACAACAAAATTTCAGCAAGTTCATTCCAAGAGGAGAGAGCTTATTTCTGTGATCTCCTCCAGCAATTTGCTCTTTGCAGTTTTTCTCTCTGTCATCAGAGCTTTGATCCTTTTCAGAAATGGGCTTTTTATCTCTAGGTTAGAGCTCTTCTCTTCAGTTCCTTATGCAATTGTCCCGGGTTCATGATGATCTTCACAGTGCTTTCCTCTACTCACTGGTTGGTAGCAATCTCTTTGTACAGAAAATGTTCCCCTTTCCAATAGGCTAATCCTCCTATCCTATATCAATACAATTTAATCTATAATGCTACGGTGTTTTGAACTTCGGATAATTTATAGATTCGGTTTGGATTAGAAGATACAGAAAAGCCTTTCTTGAGGTCATAGGTTATCCACAATCTTTTTAAGTTTATAGTAGTCAAGCTAAAACCTGTAGTAAATGTAAGCTTATGAACCAATTATAGTAAAAAATAATTGCCTTTTACAATTTGCAATCTATATTACATTCTAGTATTCCATATAGGTTCAGGAATGAACTCTCAAAAACAGAAGATGTAAATAACTGGTAACATTTTGTATTTTCACAAGGTTTCACCCTTTCATTTGTGCTCCACAAAAAGAGCTGTCTAATTTCTAGCTGTTTATTCTAATAGAATGAAAAAGCGTCCTTATGATAATATATCAAAAGGCAGAATTTTAAAGCCTTGAGGTACATGGAAAAGAAGGTGACATCAATTTGAAAAAGAAATATTGACTTTTCAAATCTCGGTAAGAAATGATTGACTTCGTATAACCCAAAACTTTGAACAAAATCTATCTTTTACTTTGAAATAAGATTGGAAGGACTATTTCATAATATATATATATATATATATATATATATATATATATAAAATGTTTAATTTAAGATTAAAATGAGTTATAATTAATATGCATTTCCTTGGTAATTCTTTTAAAATGGACTTATAGTATATGAACTAAATCAAATTAACTAGATTACTTTCCAGAACATTTGCTGAAGGTTTTCAAAAGTAGAGCTAGCATATTGGGGTTGCTCCATGGTGTTATATGATCCTGAAATTGTCAGAGGCCATCTCTTGTACTAAGAGATTGCTGTCTGAAAATAAAAATAACCTATAAGAAAACAGAGATTAGAGATGTAAGAGAGAGATCTTGTTTCAGCATTCCTGATCACCCCAAGGCATTCCATTTATAAAATTTTTACTTAAGCAAAAATAAACAGATAATTAAGGTTTATCTGTCATTATGGAAAACCAACAGCAAAAAAGAGCAGGTTCAAGAAAAATAACTTAAACAATTAAGCCCATAGAAAATGGATACAAAATATAAGAAAAAAATTAAAAATTATAATTTTTTTCAGAGTGATCTGAGAAGTTACAACAAGGGAAACAAAAAGAGAAGATACGGTTAGGGGAAACAATCAGTGTAAGAATACAAAATAATTAAAATATTATTACCAAAGTAAAAATTTACTAAAAAGCCAAATAATAGAATAACATGTGAAAAATAAATTAGTACTATGAAAAGTAAAATCCAAGAAATTTCTAGAATATAGGGCAAAAACACAGATAGGTGAAAATTACATGTGAAGTTGAAAAAAATACAGCTTTTATTAAAAGTCCAGCATCTGCTCCCTAATTGACTAGAATAAAAAGAAGGTAAAAGAGAAAGAAAGGAAGAAAGGAAAAAAGAAAGAAAGACAGACTAGAGAGCATTTTTCCCAAACTGAAGAAAACTCAAGTCTTCTCATGGAAAGAGAATATCAAAAACAAAATTGTAATATAGGAAAAAAGGCATATATAAACACCTACTGTTAAAGTTCAGGATAAAAAGGATAAAGGTAAGAAGGTAAAGATAAGGATAAGAATAAAGCTCTAAAAGCTTCTAAAAAACAAACAAACAAAAAAGGAAAATCAGAGCTCTCATCACAACCAGGAAATCAGACAAAAAAAAAAAAGCCTTCACATTTTGGAGTCAAAAAATACTTTGAACTTGTGAGTCTGTACATAAAAATCACTACTTGAATGCATAGGCAAAGTAAAGGTATTTTCAGACATATATGAAATCTATTTCATGACACCTTTTTCAACATGTTTCTGAAAGTCTCAGCCAATGCAATAAGAAAAAAAAGGAAAGTGGTGTCTTAGCCTAGGTCCCCTAAGAAGCAGACCTTCAGTCAAAACTTCATGTGCTGCTAATTTTTTTCATTTTTTATTTGTGTGTGTGGTGTGTGTGTACAATTACAGGGAAGCAGGAGTAGTGAGGCAGGGAAGACAAAACAACCAATGTGAGGTTGTGTTACTGAGCTGGCCAGTACACGATGGCTCACAGAACCTCTTCAAAATGTCTAGTCTGGGAGGAAATTGGAGTAAAGAATTTATCCACTGACTCCTGTGTTCTATCACCCTACTGCAGGAAGTTAAGCCTACCAAACTTTAGGGAGTCACATGCTTGGGAATTGTAGTATCTTTTGTTTATTTGTATTTTGGCAGCTGACAGTAAGGGGATCCTTTGACTTTGGTGTTATCAACACCATATTCTACTGAGTGAGAAAACTGGCCAGTCCCAGTATTTTATGTCTTATTCTCAAGAGGAAAGCAATGATGTCTAAAGCAAGAAGTGAGCAGTGGGGGGCATTAGGCAAGACTGGAGAAAGGTGAGCCAGAGAGGATCTAAAGCAGCACATAAGAGAAACCTAACACAAGTGGTATAAATATTAGAAAAAAAGAAATAGAACTAATATTGTTTCCAGAATATGTGACTGCCTAATTAGAAATTAAGACACATCAGGGGGCCGGCCCGGTGGCGCACTGCACTGGTGCGCTGCTTGGGAAGTGCGGCGGCGCTCCCGCCGAGGGTTCGGATCCCACATACAGACCGGTTCCCGCTCACTGGCTGAGCGAGGCGCGGGGGCAACACCGAGGGTTGCGATCCCGTTGCCGGTCCCGGTCCGGTACGGGGGCGACACTGAGGGTTGCGATCCGTTGCCGGACACGGAAAAAGACAAAAAAAAAAAAGACACATCGGACTCTGATAAATGATTACCTCTGAGATGGCAATTGGTGGGGACTGAAAGAGGATTTTTATATTCTATTCTAAATATGTGGGTTTCCTTCCTATAATAAACAATCTCACTGTACAATCATCAGTAATTATAAAAAGCTT
The DNA here is from genome assembly GCF_000696425.1 of Galeopterus variegatus. Taxonomy (NCBI): domain Eukaryota; kingdom Metazoa; phylum Chordata; class Mammalia; order Dermoptera; family Cynocephalidae; genus Galeopterus; species Galeopterus variegatus. The sequence goes on along the minus strand of NW_007726183.1, from coordinate 249,068 downwards.
ATATATATAAATATATGTATATTTTTAAATAGGAAAAAGGCACTTCCTCACAGCCTCCTCTGATGGTCTCACCAGGAAATGGTTGTTCCTCAAAGGAACTGAGCTTATACTGGATTATATTCTAGCTGTTACCTGATCTTCTGTATAAGACAGAAGACATACAGGCAATCAGGTAACAATCAGAATAGAATTGGAATATTTCTCAAGCATCTTCTTTACTTTCCACTGTGATTTGTAAATATTTCCACAAATATTGTTCAAATGAACGTAACATAATAAGAGAACACATTTCCCAAATCTTTTTATGATAGGCACAGAAAATAATTTAGTACAAGGAAACTTGCATTTGAAATGGCATTTCTAGATTTATTGGTATAAAGATCACAGAAAACTCAAGGTTTTGACACTGAAACCAGTTTGTAAATGTTGTAGGTAGTATATCTTAATATAATCCAAAATCATTCATACTTTTTATTTGTTAAACAACAAAAACTATCAATTGTTCCAAAAGTTTAAGTCCCATATATAAGATGCCTTTTGATTCAGTGTTTACAAATATTATCACAGAATATGATAGAAATGTAAACTGGACATCTATCTTTGAGATTTTCTTAAAACTTTGCTTAAAATATGTTTTTAGTTTCTTCTTACAAAACTAATGCCAACCACTTTCTAAATAATTATTATCTGAACAACAACAACAATATTCTTCAAAAGAGCATGTAACTGGAACAAACTAATGGACTCAAAATTTCAGTTTCCAGTACTGGGTCCTGGTAACCAGTGGTCTCCAAATTGAAGCATGTGAGCCAAAATGTACAAGATGGTACAGTGGAATGCAGGATAAAATAGTAAAACTTGTGTATATGCTTATTTTGACCCCTTTCTTTTTATTAATGAATCTTTTTCTCATTTCTTAGCTTCATTATTTTACATTTTTATGCTATTACATTAATGGTTAACCTGAAGTTCTCAATGTGCATCTTTAAATTATTACAATCTATTTTAAATGATGAATTTACCACTTCCTACAAAATGTCTTATATGCAAACACACATGCACACACACACATATAAATGTGAAGTGTGAAAAATATAATATTGTTTTCTATTTGCCCCACATCTGTAAACTTTATTATGCTCTTTACTTTTTTTTCTGTAGTTTCATGCTTCCATCTGGGATCATTTTTCTTTTATCCATTTAATATTTCTTAGCAATTGCTAAGAAATAATTGTGCAATTGCAGGTAACAGAATATCTCTGTGCTGGAAAACATTGTATTTATATCTTGAATTTTTAAAAATATATTTTTGCTGAATATAACATTTGAAGTTATTTATTATTTTTCCTTTAATATTTTAAACATGCTATTCCACTGTTCTCTGACTTCCATATTTCCTTTTTAAAATCAGCCATTTTTAGTCTTTCAGTCTCAGTTCTGACATTTACACAGCTTGGAAGTCATCACTCCTGTGCATAAAAAAGAAAAAAGCCAAAAAAATTGAAAATCAACAACTGAGGTGACTAAGCAATTCCTAACCCCAAAACTAGAGAGACAGACAAATATAGAAAGTCATAGTTCAGATCAGCTTACTGGGAGCATTACATGCTGGAGCTAGTAACTTATAAGAACACTTAAATGATAATTAAAAATTTGCTGGAGCTTAGCTTTTTTACCTTTCACCCCATTAATGTTCAAAATATGCCATATATCTTGAGGCAGAGATGAACATGAGTTTGAAGCAGTTCCTCTAGCAGGTCTCCTACGCACCACAAAACTACAGAATATTTCACTCTGAGTATAATAAGATGTTTCCAATTGAGTCTCCAACCTCCCATACCACTCCAGAAGTCAGTAAATATCTCAAGGTGAAAGCTGGCCATGAATTTGTTACCCCTCAAATATTAATCCATAATGTAAGACTGTACAACTGTTAGAAGCTCTGCTGGCTTCTTTTTCCCTCAGCAGAGAACCTTCTAGAACAAATTATCCTTACCTCCTACCCATGCCCCCAGGAAAGAACACAACTGGAGCTCTGAAGCTTGCTTGTAGCTCTCCTAGGAAAGGCTCATTCATTTCTGGAATTTTATTTCACCTAGTCTTCACTAATCCAGAGTACTCTGATGTTCTCAAAATTATGGTTTTATTTATAAATTATCTTTTTTAATGTTCAGTTGCTAGGGCTGGACCATTGAGCTACTACAATGTATTACATTTAACCCAAAAACTACTTTGTACACTTTTTAATATAATTTTTAAATGTGTTTTACACGTAGTTTAAATAGCTAGAACAGAAATATAAGCTTATTCTTTATTACTGAAATTAATACAGATACACTGGGAGTACATACTTAAAAAAAATTCACAGATATTGGTATATGATCAACACTTGAAAATTGTCTTCTTCCACTTCTCAAAAAGCCACCCATGTTTGATTTTTTAGCATGTTTACAAATCTACTCCAGATGAAATCAGCCTTTTAATGGTCTTTGATGAGAAATATGTAGACATATGTAGAATCTGATTTTTATAGGACATATACGAGGGTACTTCAAAGCGTTCATGGGAAGATTCATATTATCTTCCACAAACTTTTTGAAGCATCCTCATAGATCCATTGATACTTACAACTTAAATAAAGATATAGCAATATTCTAAGCTAGTGGAATTTTTTGAAAGAATAATGAACTAAAGGAGAAAAAATACATGTACCTTTTGTAGAGAATCATTTTGCATATTTAAACAAGTCCCAACCTACTAAATTAATTATTCATTAATTATTCTTTTCTTGAAATCTTGATGTCTATACTTTTTTTTTTTTTTTTTTTTTTTTTTTTTTTTATGACCGATAAGAGGATCGCAGCCCTTGGCTTGGTGTCCCCCGCACCGCGCTCAGCCAGTGAGCACACCGGCTATCCATATATAGGATCCGAACCCGCGGCGGGAGCGCCACTGCGCTCCCAAGTGCTGCACTCTCCTGAGTGCGCCACGGGGCCGGCCCTTGATCTTAAAGTCCTAGTAACTGGGCAGAGGGGCTGAGCTTAAGCAGCAGGCTAGAACAAGCAGAGGAAAGAATTTCTGATCTTGAAGATAGTGTTTTTGAAATAACCCAGGCAGACAAAAAAATAAGGAAAAAAGAATTTAAAAAATGAAGAAAATCTAAGAGCTAGCAGACAACCTTGAGTGCAAAAACATTTGAATCATAGTTGTTCTAGAAGGGGAGGAGAAAAGAAAAGGCATGGAAAACCTATTCAATGAAGTAATAATGGAAAACTTCCCAGGTATAGGGAGAGACGTGGACCTTCACATTCAGGAGGCTCAAAGATCCTCAAGCAGATTCAGTTCACAAAGATCCTCTCCAAGGCACGTTATAGCCAAACTGGCAAAACGCAAAGACAAAGAGAATCTTAAAAGAAGCAAGTGTCAAGTCACCTGTAGGGGAGCCCCTATCAGACTAACAGCAGACTTCTCACTTGAAACTCCACAGGCCAAGAGAAAATGGGATGATATATTCAAAATACTAAAAGAAAAAAACTGCCAGCCAAGAATGCTATACCCACCAAAGCTATCCTTCAGAAACAAGTGTATTTTCCAGGCAAACAAAAACTTCAGGATTTCACCACCACACAGCCAGCCCTATTAGCAATCCTCAAGGAAGTCCTGCATCCGGAATCTGAGAAATGATAATCACTACCATGAATACACAAGAGAGAACAAAACCCACTAGTAGAACAAAAATGCAAATGAGAAAGAGAAAGAAACTAAATCTTACCACCACAAAAAACCTTAATGACAGTGTAATAATGCCCATGCTTTATTTCTGATTTTAGAAATTTTGGTCTTCTCTCTTTTTTTATTGGTCAGTCTAGACAAAAGTTTGCAAACTTTCTTGATCTTTTTAAAGAATCAGCTTTTGGCTTTGTTGGTTTTCTCTAATGTTTTAAAATTCCCTATTACATATGTTTCTGTTGTAATCTTTATTTCCTACTTGTATTTGCTTTTGGTTTACTTTGCTCTTCTTTTTCTATTTTCTTAAGGTAGAAGTTTACATTACTGATTTGGTATTTTTCTTCTTTTTAATATAGGCATGTATGAGTACAAATTTTCCTCTAAGAACTGCCTGAGTCCTGCATCCTATAAATTTTGATATGTTACACTTTGATTTTTATCTCAAAGTATACTCTAATTTCCCTGTTATTTTTCTTTTTACCCATTGTTTATTTAGAAGTGTTGCTTAATTTTCACATATTTGTGAATTCTCTACATTCCTTCTGTTATTGTGGTAAGAGAAAATATTTTCTATGATCTTAATATTTTGAAATGCATTAAGACTTGCTTTATGGCCAAAAAAAAATATATATATATATATATATATATATATAAATAAAAAAGGGGCCTAGTAAAAGAAAGATATTGTACATTTTACTATTCAATTTAAATAAATTATCATGAGCTTTACTTTCCACAAAATAAGGCTAAACTGTTTGTTGGGGGTACTTCAAAAAGCTCATGACAAGGGCCGACCCCCGTGGTGCACTCGGGAGAGTGCGGTGCTGGGAGCGCAGCGGTGCTCCCACCATGGGTTCGGATCCTATATAGGGATGGCTGGTGCGCTCACTGGCTGAGTGCGGTGCAGGCGACACCAAGCCAAGGGTTGCGATCCCCTTACAGGTCACAAAAAGGACAAAAAAAAAAGCTCATGACAAAATTCTATTTTTCTGATTCATACTATCTTTTAATTCTATTTTCCATGAATTTTTTGGAGTACCCTCATACTTCATAGTACATCTTCTATATATCTTCGTGATGTTCCTATCACTAAGATTTTTTTTACTATGTTAGCTTCATACTTCTCAAAGTTCAGTAGTTTGGGGAGCTTTTTTTTTTTGTTTTTTACTTATTTGTTTATTTTTTATTGAAACATAATTGATTGTACATATCTGTGGAATACAGCATTGAATATCAATACCTGCATGCATCATGTGATGTTCAAATCAAGATAATTAATATATTCAACATTTTCAGTAGTTTTTTGATCTCTTGTCTTACTTTACATTCTTGAAGCTAATCTGCTGAGCTTTTTGTGTTGTCTGAAAAGCACTCAGCTATTTGAACATCTGGAAATAAAGCATTGCAATTAACAGTCACATTTTCATCACTGGAAGTCTGTTAGTTTGTGAATATCTTGTTCTTGCCTTTCTGCTAGGTATGTTGAGAAACCACACCATCTGGGCCTAATGAAACAGAAATGAAAATTGAGCATCAGAATACTCACGGTATGGTTGCCCAAAGCATCTCTGAGTTTTATGTCATCCAGGCATTGATTTCACCTTTTTTGGGCTCAGTGCTTTTTTCCCTACATATTGCTGAATTGCCATTGACACAAAATGAGACCAATGACCCATCAACAATGATTTACTTTTGATGGAGCTAAGATTCTTAAAGTGAGTTCTGAATTTTAATAAAGCAACACTTTTTAAAAATAATCCAGTCTTGTTTTAACTTGAATTAACTGAAGTTATTTAGGAATCTCATATTTTCTCTTGGCTATCACACAATAAAGGATCTACTTTCACTGATGGCTCTAGACTACTATATCTCAAATTCTGGTTCCCTTAGTATAGAAATTTAAAACAATGCAATGTTATATTTTCATGTTACGTTGTTCTGAAGCCTTGCTGGGACAAAATACAAATGACATTTTATTTAATTCCTTTAAATGATTTATTAGACATTTGCTAAAATACTGAATTGACTTTTAGGTGAATTATTTAAATGTAACCTAAGTTTTGTGACTTGGAATTTTAGGTCAGTAGAGAAATTGGAAACAGTTCAATCCACAGGTTTTCAAATTGAGCTAAGTGGATTCCTAGTGACTTTGAAGCATCTCTTTGGGTGGGGATTTGACAGAAACAAGGGTATGGGGGATGAGGATAATGTCTGTAAGTGGGTTCCTATAGGCCTTCATCAGAAAAGCTTGGCTTTCATCATTTTACATACTCAGCTTCTTTGTAAGACTTGATTTGAATAAGTTTTTCCATGACTTAAAAAAAAAATAAAAGTTAAAAAGTCATTGATGCTATCAGTGCTTCACTCCAGAAATTTAAAAAAAGAAAAATGAAAGCCTAGGTATGATGGGTCTTTCCCAAAGGCTAACTCACAGCTAATTCATGAGAGAATTAGAAGTTTCTCCTCGTTTTCAGTTTTATGGTCTTTTCAATGGACTAACTAGAGAATACACACACACACAAAACCAAAATGCAAGAGAACACCAAATTTGTAACATCATTTAAATTAATAAATAATTTACAGACACTTCTATAAAATGTGTCTTTTTTGAAGAAAATATTGGTCGATGACTATAGATAATTATAGCTTCAGTATATACATTTATATAAACATATATACGCCTATATATGTATATGTATATTCCTTAGAACTGGCTAGATAATTAGATAAGCATTAGGAAAGCTGGTAGAAATCTTTACATAAATTCTTACTTCATACTTCTTTTTTTCCTCAAAAATATTCTGAAAATTCCCAGTGTGCTCAATAAGAATCTCACCAAAAAAAAAAGATAAATTTAATATGTTATAGTCAAAATTCATCATCTAATACAGTATTAGTTATTTTCACTTGGGATAAGAGTCTCAAAACCATGACGGCAACTGAACCGACAAGACCTTCAGTGAAACTGTATAAAAAAGCAGCATTAATTGGTTACTATTATTCCAACTTTGATGTCATAAACATTGTATAACATGTGGAAAGAAATCTCAGTTATTTTATAACTATCATAGCAGTTTTAACCATTTAGTATAAATAAAGGAATTAAACTTTCAAACATATTCCTTAAAATCTAGCCTATTTTGATCAAATCTATCAGCACTCACTGTTCTTAAAAGGAAAAATAGAACTCCAAAGTAGAAATCTCTTTGGTATAAGAAGATGGGCCAGCAAATGACAATTATTCCTGAGTATTGTCATTTCCAAAAACTTACTACTTGCAATGGACTGAATGTTTGTGTTTCTCCAAATTCATATGTTAAAACTCTAATGCCAATATAATGATATTTGGAGATGGGGCTTTGGGAGCTGATTAAGTCTTACAGTACTCACAAACAGGATTAGTGCCACCTTCAAAACTAGAGAAACAGATTTGTATTGTTTAAACCACCCAGTCTATGATAACTTACAGCAGCGTGAACCGATTAAGACACTCCTATTAAATTACAACAAATGTAATTTTGGTGTAAATGTATATTTATTATGGAAAATAACAGTCTCAGGAATGATAGTGACTCTATTAATCATTAACCATCCCACTTGTGTTACAACATTATATAATCAAATAGATAATCAAAATACACCTACATTTTGTACATTTGTAATATACAGCCTGTTACATTTGGTATGAATTTGACAGCTGGACTATCCAACAATATCAGCACAAACTTTCTTGTACTTTTGTACTAACTGTACAAGTCTTTTGCCTCTCTGATCTTCAGCTACCTGTACTAATGGTATACTCATACATCTGCTAACTGATTAAGAACTATGATCTATCTATCAATAATCAAGTCTGAATCTTCTTCAGGCCATTTCTCCTCCATAGGCATAATGCTCTAAGGACGTTTTAATTCAATCTACCAGTGCATTTAACATCACATCAGCATCAGCTTTTTTGAAAGTTTTAACTGTGGTTAAAAAAAAACAACAACACATAATATAAAATATATTTTAAAAGTGTAAAATTTTTAATTGTACACTTCTATAGTGTTAATTATATTCACATTATTATGTGACAGATCTCCATAATGTCTTCTTGTTGCAAAACTGAAACTACATCTAATAAACAACAACTCTCCATTTCTCCCTAACCTCAGTCCCTGATAACTACTATTTTACTTCCTGTTTTCATGATTTGACTACTCTATATAATCTCATGTAAGTGGAATTATATACTGTTTGTTCTTTTGTGACTGGCTTATTTCTCTTACCATAATGTTCTCCAGTTTCATCCATGTAGCAGCATATGGCAGGATTTTCTTCTTTCTTAAGGCTGAGTAATATTCCGTTGCAGGTTTATACCACATTTTCTTTATCCATTTATCTGTTAATGAGCATTTGGACTGCTTTCACATCTTGTCTACCATGAACAATGCTGCAAAGAACATGGGTGTGCAAATACATCTTCAAGATCCTAATATTATTCTTTTTGATATAGTCCCAAAATTGGGATTGCTGAACCATATGATAATTCTATTTTTTTTTTATTTTTTGAGGACCCTCTTTACTGTTTTACATAGCGTTTGCACCATTTTACATTCCCATCACCAGTGCACAAAGCATCCAGATTCTAGACATCCTTGCCAACATCTGTAAGGCTCCATGGAAAATAACACTTATTTTTTGATAGCAGCCATCCTAATGGATATGAAGTAATATCTCATGGTAATTTTTAATTTTTGCCTGTAAATTGTAATTTACAGATGTTGAGCATCTTTTCATATGCTCATTGGCTATTTGTATATCTTCTTCGGAGAAGTGTCTATTCAGGTCCTTTGCCCATTTGATAATAGGGCTACTCGTTTTTTGTTGTTGTTGAATTGTGTCAATATCAGTTCTACTAGATTTTGCAATATTAATTTTCTACCCACAAAAAAGAGTAAACAACTATTTCTATATAATATATACATATATATACATAAAATAATATTATGACAGATGAAACATACAGCAGATAATTTTCTGTGATCATAACTCAGAACCTAGTTTTAACCTTTATCATCACAATTAATAGCCACACAATGTTCATTTGGATTGTTATGAATCTGTGCTCTCCAGATCTCATTCAGTAAGTGCTCCCCATAAATTGCTTCCTTTACTGGGTCCTTGTTAATAGACACATACTGGGAAATGAGAACCAAAATACACGATTATATAAGCATCATTTCATATAGTCAGAGCTCCTATCATTTTATCTGTTTTGAGGACATAGACCATTCCCAAATATATGTTAGGATGGCTCTTATCCAGCTCCCTTTATTCTCTGAAGGAGGAGGAGATTCTAGCAGAGTGATTCACCCCAAGGACGTCTGAGTCAAAGCTGAAGAAGCTATTGTTCTTTTTGCTCCAAGCCTCTTTCAAGGAGAGAGAAAATTATATTAGCATTTTCCTTTTCTAACACCCATTAATTGACTCCTCTTCCTTCAGTAACAATCTCACTTTTCTTCCATGTATCACTAATGTTTATTTAACTCTATCCTGCTGAAATAGGCTTCTCTAGTTCAGCTACTTGTCTAGTCCATATTGCTGGTAGCAAGATGATGTATGTCAGGGCTTCCTCTTTTATTCCATTCCCAGTCACAGTGAATTGAATAGGATAAGCATAGAGAATGGGACCATCACATTCACTAGGCAATAAAATATTTGCCACCTTGAGTCCCAACTTAGCAAAGTCTGGAGAAGAAATAATCTATTCCATCAATTTCTTTGGAATTCTTTCAACTAGGTTCATATTAATGGACATAATTTCTTGTTTTGGAATATTATGAGCCTCTAGGACAGTAGCTCTAGTCCAGGGACAGTTGGATCTGGCATAAAAAAAAATTGATTACATACAAAGTAAGACTTGTATGTAAGCTCCTATACAATCCCCCTTCCCTATTCCCCAATGTCACCACAAATGCGTAATATTTTATCTAATAAAGATGCATAAATAGTCTACTTGATGTTAAATTGAAAAATATAAGGCTGGAAATTTGTTATCCAGCCCTTCAATCCTTTGTCACCTGAATCTTGTGTTAAAACAGGTGCTTAAATTGCCCATATCAGTTTTTATTAACCCTACTTCAAAGGTGATAAGGTATGTAAAAAGTCCGCTGAGAGTGATATTTCTGTTTCTTCACCCATTGTTGCACTAGAAGTGAATGCCTTCATCTGATGAAACGTAACTAGAAGGACCAAATTCATGTGAGGTTTTTTTTTTTTTTTTTTTTTTTTTTTTTTTTGTTCCTGTTCTTTGACAGCATTAGCAGTATTGGTTTTGGTCAGAGAGTATGGGACACCAAACTCAGAATATATGTCAAGTCCTATCAAGATCCATTTAAGTATCCTTTCCCCCAGCAATATGTAAAAAGCCAATGTGATCTACTTGCCAGCTATGTGCTGGCGAATGTGAACTGCCGACTTTGCCTTTTCTGTTGGCAAACAGGAAAATTGTTAACAGTTTGAGCTTTGGTAGAAGCCACCCGTGTGTGTTGACATTTGGCACATCATTGCGTGGTTTGAATTCCCCTGTGTCCACTCATGTCATGGACCTAGGTCACCACTTCAAGAGATTCACCCAGAGCCTCAACTTCTTGAGTTAAATCACCTCAGACTCTAGCACAGAGTAGCTTTGGTGAGCACCAGCATGCCTTTTATTTTCTCTCAGAATTTCTAGAGATTTTCAAAGATTGGTTCCTCATACTGAGGTCCCTTTATGGTCTATTTTGTCCATTGCCCAGAATAAATTGAAAGCCCAGGAGTTACTATAGATCCAAATAGTGGGGCTTTTGCTTCCAGTTCTAACATTGCAAAGGACATGGCCTGTAATTCACCTTTTTCATGAGTATTTTACTATTTGGTGGATTCAGGGTAGCTAATTTGCATACCAAGTTTTGGCTTTCACTTTTGGAACCTTGGCTCTTTCTTTTGTTCTGTGAACCAGGACAATTACCTGACATTCTTGGGCAATTGCTCAAAAAGGTACCGATTCAGCAATAGTACAAAGCAAATCGTTAGGCAGCTCTATAGTAGGTCATATGAGTAAAGAAGCTACTTGCTCATGAATACAAGGAGTTTGAGCATGGTAGAATGCTCTGATACATGCTATTTTTATGTCCTCTTATCGGGCACTTCTCTGGGCATTTTCCTTTTGTCGGAACACTTTTCTGACATCACACATGATGATGAGTATTTCAAGTCTTAATACAGTCTTAAGCTATTTATTTATTTATTTGGGCTGTCTATAGGTGCCCAACAATAAGCCAGTAACTATTGTTCAAAAGGAGTATACTAGAGAGAAACATTTGGTAATTTTAAGGCCCAAAAGATCAAAGATCACCATTAAGTAGTAGTAGTTACAGGCTTTTGTGAAAAGCTCCATTTGGCATAAGTATGAGTGGCTAATACTTCTAATATCATTTGAACACTAAGACCATGTTGTCCAAACAATATCTTGGGTTACAGCCTTCTGTAGTTTTAAGAAGACTTGTTTTTCTTCAGGCTTCCTATTAAATATGGCCTTTTTTCAATGATTTTAAGGATTGGGGCCAACAGTATCCCAAAGTGAAAAATGTGATTTATCTGAAAGTCAAGAATGCCCAGTTGGTGTTGTTCAGGTTGGAAAACAAGCAGTAAGAATAATTTATTTTTAGTGGTCTGTGATAACTCATAGGTTGTTCTAATCCATGTAATTCTCAAGAGTCATAGTCTATGCGGGGTTCTGGACTTTTGTAGAGTTAACCAACCATCCCTGATTATTATGTGATTTGTGATTATAGCAAGTTTGTTTTAAGGTTGACCTTCAGTTTCAGCAATAATTTTAAGACCATCAATAGGACACTGCCAGTTGGATTAGATCTAGTTCCCACCTCATCAGATTGCAACAGTACAAGGGAGAGTTTAAGTGTCCTTGAGATAACACAGTAAATATATATTGGAGACAGTTCCAGATAAATTTAAATAATTGTTTATTCTCCCTGACAATTGATATGAGAAAAACACATTAACCAGACTAATTACAGAATACCAGTCACTGTTATATTTTGTGGTATCAGTTGAATAGTGTAGATCATATCACAAACTGATGAAGCTATTGGAAATTGAGTCTCAAAATTTACTGTTAGCCTCAAAATTCCTTCAGCTTTCCTCATTACCCACACCTGGCTATCGTACAATAAATTTGTGAGTGTTAATAATACACATGATCTAAAAAACAGTAATTTCCCGTTTTTTTCCAGGTAGCCTAAAAGGCTCCTTAGCATGACTAGGCAGTAATATACACTGTGCTCTTTTATCCAATAAACTTAAAAGGAGTTTCTATTCAGCCCTAGGACATTTCACCCACATATTGAAATACCTATCTGGAGACTGGATCTACATACCCTGCCCTTCATGCTGGTTTTCTTCATATAGTACAAACTTAATGTTAAATAAGAACATTTTGGCATCCATTACTGGAGACTTATCAGAACTTTTCTTTGTAATTCACCTAAGCTCGGATAAACAGAGCATATCTGCCTTGGGATTTTTACATCCTAAGGAGTTTGAAGAGAGATAGTTATGAGTCCCACAATTTCCTATAAAATTCCACCCAGCTTTTGGTGCAAATACTATAAATTTTTCCTTTTGCATATCATTTTTAATTAACTATCTATATTTCCATGTAATTAGGCTCTGACTAGTTTCCCCTTTTATCATCTTCAAGTTCCATATGAGGAATTTGGGGAAAAAAGATCTGTGACTGCCTCTTTTACATATTTCTGATGTCCCAACAGCAAGTCACTAACAGTGCTCTGATAATGGGGCTCCTTTCATTACAGTATAAATCATAAGCTGAGAGGAGAGCAGGCATACCATTATTGAGTTTATTTCCATGGGGGTGAAAGATCACAATCAAGGAGTATCCCACTTCAACAAGTGCCAGGGAAAGAAAGCCTCTTTGTCCCTGTGGGTCTGAGACTTTCTTTTTCCACTGAGCAATACCACACAGCTCAGCATGGTTAAACCCCTACCACTTCCATCCCCAAAAGCTAAAAAAAAAAAATTAAACTATCACTGGAATAACAGCCCTCAAAAGCAGGCTAGAACTTGAAACTGAAAGATTTATATAGGATCTAGACTCTCTTAATATAATAGACATTTTTTTCGAGATACAATAAAAAATCACCATCACACTAAGAATTAGAAAAATGAAAATTTGAATGAAAAAAGACGATTAGCTAATTCCAGTGCTGAGATAAATCATAGGTTGTAATTATCTGACACTAAATTTTAAAGCAGTCGTGTAAAAATACTTCAACATCAATTATAAATTCTCCTGAAATAAAAACAAGAAAACTGAGGAAAGAAATAGAAGTTATAAAAAGAACTAGTGGAAGCAAAAGAAAAACAAAGAACTGAAAAATTCAATGACAGAAATTAAAAAAAAAAAACTTGCTGTCTTGGTTCAATATTAGACTGCACATGACAGAGGAAAGAATCAGTGCACTTGAGAACAATCAATAGAATTTACCAAATCTGAACAACTGGCAGAAAAGGAGACTGAAAAAAGAAAAAAAAAAAATGAGTAGCGCCTTGGGGACACATGGAACCAAAACAATTATACAATATTCACATTATTGGAGTCCCAGAAAAAGAGGAGAAATAGAGTGGCACTAAAAGGGTATTCAAAGAAATAATGACTGTAAACTTTCCAAACTTGGCAAAAGACACAAACCTTCAGATTTAAGAAGTCAAGTAAACTACAAACCGGATAAACTCAAGCAATTCTGCAAAGTGGATATATACGTATTCTATAATATAGAAGTCAGAGCAAAGAAAATTACTAGAGACAAGAGGGAAAAGATATAATGAGTTGTTTTTTTTTAAAGTAATCTACCAAAAAGCCATATAATGCTAAATATATAGACACCAAAACGACAATCCTCAAAATACATGAAGCAAAAACTGACACAGCTGAAAGGAGAAATAGGCAAATGCACAATTATAGATGAGGACTTCAACTCCCCTCTTTCAGCAACTAAGGGTTCTATTAGACAGAAAATCAGAAAGGATATAGATAAATTGAACAATGCAATTCATCAAGAAAATCAAACTTACATACATAGAACACTTCACAGCATAATACATATTTGCTTCCAAGTACTTGTGGAAAATTCACTAAGAAAAGCCATACCTTAAACCAAAAAAAAAAACCCTTCAGAAATTTAAAAGAATGGAAATCATAGAGTGTGTTCTCTGACTATATTAGAATCCAGCTTGAGATCAATAATAGAAAGACAACAGGAAAATTTCTAAACACTTGAAATTGAACAACATGCTTCTAAAAAAATTCATGAATAATGGAGAAAGACTTAAAGGAAATTTTTTAAAAATACATTGAACTGAATAAATATAAGAATACAATATAGCAAAATATGTGGTATACAGCTAAAACCATAATGAGAAATAACATAATACCACTAAATTCTTAGATTAGAAATGAGGACAGGTCTCAAAACAATCATCTAAGTTCACACCTAAAGAACGTAGAAAAAAAAGAGCACAATAAATCCTAAGAAAGTAGAAGTAAGAAAATAATAATGATGAAAGCAGAAATCAATAAAATTAAAAAGAGGAGAACAATAGAGAAAATCAATTAAACAAAAGCTTTAAAAAAACCATTAACATTGACAAACCTCTAAAACACTGACAGAAATAAAACAAAAAGACACAAATCATCAAACTCAGAAATGGAATAGGGAATATCATCATAGATTCTGTAGCCATTAAAAGAATAATAATGAGATATGACAGACAACTTTACACACAGAAATTTGATAACTTAGAAGAAACAGACCAGTTTTTTGAAAACTGGCAACTACCTAAACTGATCCAAGGTGAAATAAATGATCTGAATAGTCCTATAACTGTCAAGAAAAATTGAATCCATATTTTTAAAGCACACAAAAAGGAAATCTCTAGCTTTGACTGGTTTTACTAGATAATTCTATCAAACATTTGAACATCCCCAAATTGAAATTAAAAGCATGATACCAAGAATTTACACCATTTTTGCAAGTTATACAGTATCTATTTCAGAAGTAGAAGAGAAAGGAACACATCCCAATTTATTTTATGATGCCAGAATTTTCCTGATACCAAAATCAAAGACAGAACAAAATAAAATTAAGGTCAATATCTCTCAAGAATCTACACACAAAAACTCTCAACAAAGTATTATCAAACCCAATTCAACAAAATATATAAAAGAATTATCCACCATGACCAAATGATTTTTATTTTAGGTATGCAAGGCTGGTTAAACCTTTGACATCAATCAATATAATCCATCATATCGACAGGCTAAAAAGAAATCATATGGTCATATCAATTGCCCGCAAAAATAACTTAATAAAACCCAGCACCAGTTCATGAAAAAAACCTAGCAAATCAGGAATAGAGGAGAATTAACTCAGTTTGCTAAACAGCATCTGTAAATAACACACAGTCAACATTATACTTAATTGTGAAAGACTGGATCCTTTCTCCTTAAGATCAGAAAGAAGGCAAGGATATCCACTCTCATCACTCTTGCACAACATGTTACTGGAAGTTTTAATTACTGCAATAGTGAAAGACAAAGAAATAAATGGCATTCGGGCGGGAGAGGAAGAAATAAAACTGCTCCAAAAGTTCAACCAGGTAATAGGATAAAAGATCAGCTCACAAAAATTAATCGCATATCTATATACTAAAAATGAACATCCCCAAGTTGAAATTAAAAGCATGATACCATTTATAATCACTCCAAAGAAAACAAAATACTTAGGTCTATACTTAAAAAAATATAGATGAGGGCCGGCCCGGTGGCGCACTGCTACAGTGCGCCGCTTGGGAGTGTGGCAGCGCTCCCGCCGAGGGTTCGGATCCCACATACAGACCGGTTCCTGCTCACTGGCTGAGCGAGGTGCGGGCGCGACACTGAGGGTTGCGATCCGTTGCCAGACACGAAAAAAGACAAAGAAAAGGAAAAAATATATATATAGATGAGATCCACATTCTGAAAATTTTTAAATATTAATACAAAAAATGAATGAATATCTACATAAATGACGAAACATACCATGCATAAATTGGATTGGAAGACTCAACATAGTAAAGGTGCAATTCTCTTCAGATTGGTCCATAGAATTAATGTAATTCCACAGGCCCTACAATAGCTAAAACAATTTTGACAAAGAGAATAAAAAAGAAAAACAGAAGAAAAGAGAATACTGTGAGAGGGATTATTCTACCCAACATTAAGGCTTACTCTATAATTAAAGTATATATATATATGTGTGTGTGTGTATATATATATATGTATGTATGCATACAAGTGCATACACACATATGTACATATGTATGTTTATACACATAAGGTTTTTAGGATCTATAGATAGGAAATGATTTATTAGACTTGACACCAAAAGCACAATCCATAAGAGAAAAATTTTATAAATTCAACCTCATCAATATAAAAAACTTTTCGTCTGCAAAAAAACCTGTTAAGAGGATGAACAAATAAACTAAAGCCTGGGAGAAAATATTTGCAAATTATATATCTGTCAAAGGACTAGTACTTATAGATAAACAATTATCAAAGCAAAACAGTTTTAAAAAATCCAGTTAGAAATGGGCAAAAGACATAAAGAAATACTTCGCCAATGAAGATATGAAAATCCTTAACCAATAAGTATATGAAAATATGTTCCATGTCATTAATCATCAGGGAAATTCAAATTGAACGCTCAATAAGATATTACTATACACCTTTGGAATGGCTAAAATAGAAATAGTGATAACATCAAATACTGATGAGGATGCAGAGAAACTGGACCACTCACACATTGCTGGTGGGAATGTAAAATGATAGCCCCTGCGGAAAAGAGTTTGGAGATTTTAAGTAAAACTCAACGTGCAACTACCATAGCACCCAGCAATTGTACTCCAGTACATTTATTCTTGACAAATGAAAACTTATGCTTACAAAAAAAAAAAATCTGTACAGAAATGTTCATAGCAGCTTTATTTATAATAGTCAGAATTAAACAAACAATAGCACATCCATAGTATGGAGTACTCCTCAGCAATGAAAAGGAAGGAACTATTGATCCACACAACAATGTCATGCATCTTCAGGAAACTATTCTGAGTTTAAAAAAAGAAAAGCACACCCTAAAAGGTTGCATATTATATGATTCCATTTATTTAACATCTTTAAATGACAGCATTTTAGAAATGGAAAAGGGATTAGCAGTCAGCAGGAGCTAAAGAAGGAGAAGTTTGGAGGGCAGGAGGTGGATGGATCCTCCTGGTGATGAGAGTGTGCTCTGTCTTGCCTGTGATGGATACATAAATTTACATATGTGATAACACTTTATAGACAATACATTTCTATATATACCAGTGAGTACAAGTAAAACTAGGTAAATCTGAATAAGATAGGTAGATTATATTAATGTGAATATCCTGAATTTAATATTGTACAGTGGTTTTTACAGAATGTTACCATCTCTCTGTATTGTTGCTTACCACTGCACATGAATCCATAACTATCTCAAAAAACTTTTTCATTTAGGAAATAAATTTAAAAGTAAGCAGTTTATTGTTTCCTATGCCTGAAACTTCCAGAGGAACATGAGCTTCAGTATTAGTTTGATCAAAGTTGAGATTCTGTTCTCTGGGATTCTCTAGTTCCATCCTCCTTAACATGTCAATTTCTACCTCAAGCTAATTTCCCTCAGGCCAGCAAAATGGCTGCAGCAATTCCAGATTTCATATGTGTACACCGTACTGATCACAGCAAAAGAGAGATCTTTCCTTCCCCTTACAAACATTTGACTCTGATTTACACAACTGTGTCAGGGGAATGTCTTGCACTAAATAACTCAGGCCTGGGTTATGGCCTTTCATGAGCCATTTACTTTGGCGAGGGAGGACAAATTATTCTGAAGAACATTTGCTAATCAGGGCCCACCCCGGAGCTGAGGAAGTATCAGTGCCAGGTAACCACATCACTATTGTCAGTGGATGTTGGGGGGAGGCGGACAATGCAATTCTTCCCTTCACAAATAAATCCATCTGTGGAAAAGATACTTGCAGATAACAGTAAGTGCTATAAAGAATATTCAACAAGTAATGCAAAAGATACAGACTGTGGGTAGGGCGGGTGCTGCTTTTAGATAGGATGGCCATAAAAGGCATCTTGCTGGAGGTGAGACCTGAATGATGAGAAGCTGGTCGTGCGAAGAATGTGGGAAAGAACAGTACAGGCAGACTAATTGTGGCCTGGTTCCTTTTTTCATTCCCCATCTCCTATACAAGTCTGTAAAGTCAGCAAGGCTGGGGACCATGCTCCCTGACTCTCTGCCATACCTAGCTGGGCCTTTCAAAGATTAGTTATTCAAGAAATACTTCTGATCAAAGAATAAAGAGAAAGGGAATTCCAAGCACAAAGGCACCTCTATGAATACTTTGGAACTATCTCTTAAAGACTAGAAAAGAAAAAAGCTGTTTCAGGCCAGTAGGACAGACTAACAAAGGCCTGGTGTGTGTAGAAAAGAGTGGGCAATCTCGAATAAACAGAGGGGATATAACACTGGGTAAATAGGAAAGGAGCTTAAATAAGTAAGACTGGATTCAATTGTAGAAGAGTTTTAGAATCCAGATGGAACTTACCTCTGATGGCCTAGGAGTCAGATAACCATTATAAATTTTTAAACAGTGAAGTAGAATGATAAAAATGAATTTAAATAAGACTATTCTAGAAGCTGTGAGTAGGCTGATACATTGAACTGATGATTATGCGATTATCACTATCATGCATATAAGAACAAATACTATTGAAAGGATATTAAATAAACCAGACTGCATTGTAATATTATTATTTGAGTGCTTATTATGAGTCAGACATTATTCTAAGTATGTTATGTGGCCCACCATATCCATGGGATCCACATCCATGAGTGTGTAGGTCATATTGCAAATACTATGCCATTTTGTGGAAGAGACTTGAGCATTCTCTGATTTTGGTATCCACTAGGGTTCTGGAATCAATTCCCCCATGGATACCTAGTGACAACTGTACTTATTCAACCCTTACATAGTCCTATGAAGTAAGTATCATTTTCCCCTCTTACAGACAGTAATGAGGCACACAGAGCTAAGAAAATTGCCCAAGTTCACCCCAAGTAATAAGATGTGAAGCTGAGTGGCACTGTATAAATCATATTTGATGCTACCCTCTCATAGTCTTATGGAGATAACAGGGTTTTAGAGCTTTCAAAAAAGAGTAGAAATGCACAACATTCAGACTGATATATAAAATATTTCAAATTTCATCTCTGGAATAATTGAGCTCTTTTTATCAAGTATCATCTATCGGCTCTTGAACTAAATTCACCAGGAATTCAATTATTAAACAAATATGGCACGAGAACATCACTCTTCTCTGTATATTTTTGTTTTGTTCTTTCCACAAATTCCTTTCATTTAGGGCCTGACTTAGATATTAAATATTTTCTCCAAGCACCTTTTTATTTCTCTTCACATTCAAGTGTATTTCACTAATAATCTGAAACGCTTACTTTTTGGGGTGTTTTCTTGCAATCTTTTCTTTTCATTTCAATTTTATTAAACTCTTAAAATTTATAAACATTTTTGATTTATACTTTAAGTATATAATTCTCCTTATAAACAACATGTTTATGTTCAGGAAAATACCTATAAAATACTACTTATTTACTGCATGTTCTTTAGAATGAGAATATTTGCTTTAGAAATTTGTGACTCCATATAAAATACATGGTTAAATACTACTATTTGCTTAACTTAGGAGAAAGCATTTCTATGTACTCCAAATTGATTCTCCACTTCTCCTCACCAAAAACACTCATGCTTTATTCTTTTCACCTCCTGATAGTAGAAGCATAGAATTCAGTTGAATGCTATTTCAAGAATGCATTTTAAATCATTTTAAAAGCTTTCTTCTTACATTTGATTTGTTATTCATAATCTAATCTTATAATTTTCAACTATAAAAAAGTAAATTATTCAGAGACATTTTTAGTGTCTCCTTTCAATGTCACTCTTTAATGTGGCATGATCTAGCCATAATTTTCTTTGAGGAGGTTAATATTTTGGTACTAATTTTTGATGTTCTGCAAATACTATATTGATTGCATGCTATAATGTTTAATCAGCTTTTCTAAGCAGAGATGCTCTTCATCTTTTCATATTCTATAAGCTGTTTTATCTGTAAAGAGATAGCGATACTGAAAATCATTGTCCTTTGCTTTTTCCAGGATTATTGCATAATTATTGATTGTCAGACTACGTTTATTTCTCTCTTGTTAGTACATACTACATCGTTTAAAGTACTTATCATATTTTTAAAAATCCCTTAAAGTATTGTGTTATATCCATTAAATATTTTTCCTGATTCTATTCAATACAGTTATATCAATGCTTATAAAATAACAAACTGTATAGCAAAATTTTGGCCTGTTAATGACTAAGCACGTTTAAATGTAGAATAGGTGAGATGTTACATGAGCTTCATTCCTATTTTTCACTTTTTAAAGTTTTCCATGACAAAATAACATCTATAAATCTGGTTCTGTAGAAATTTGTTGGGCACACATCCTAATGAAATCAATCATTGAATAACCATGAAGATATCTTGTGATATTTTTCCTTAAATAAAAGAAATTGACTTGCAGCTCTAGAGCAGATGAGTATATCAGGGAAATTACATGCTTTCTCAAAGGATAAATTAATCTGCGTGGCTAGCAATTCATTTGGGAAAATTCTAGCAAATTCTGTTTGGCTATTTCCTTTTTTAACATATCTTTGGCCTAGCTCATTGATTCATGAACTTGAACAGAGTTAAAATAGAAATAAGGACATACAAAGCTTCTCTGAGTCAGTTACTCCCCGTAACCTTAACCTTAATTATATTGGTTTGCCCTTCTTCTGTGGATGTTAAATATTACAGTATGCAAAACTATTCCTGGTACTGTTGACAAATATGTCACACCTTGTGTTCATCAAAACTGATCTAAAGTATTCTGCACCTTGGCGTGTGCAGTCAGTTGCAGGCCTTGATGTCAGTTTCATGAAATTCTGTGGGAGTCACAGAAGAGCAGAAGCAGCTGAATTTCAGAGAGAAAAAGCAGTTGATGCGTCCTGCCTATTTGAAGCCAACTCCTGTGATCACAAGAGACAGAGTCATTCAAGTTAGTCCAAAAGGAATGGAATTTATTATAACAAGGATATATCCATCTGAATCCAATCAAGAGAAAGAAACCACAGTAATTTGGACAGGAAAATCAGGAAAATTTTCATATAAAGTATTGATAGCGGAATAACTATAAGGATGTGAAGAGAACGCTGCAGGTTAGCCTAAGGCTGAGGGAGGGTGCATTGAAGGGCAAGGTTGAAAGGGGAGATTCCAAGGTGGGGTTCAGACCTTGTTTGAGAAGGTGTGGTTGCAGCCCCCTGGAAGATTTGCTAGGTCAGAACTGGTCTGCAGTGGCTGAACAAACAGGAAATAAGGTGGCATAGAGCCAAGGTTCATAAGTGGTTATATACAGAGGGACTGGGGTGGGGCTTTTGTGTGAGAAGTGGAACATGTGGTGTCCAGGTAGAGAGGGTTGCTGGAAACAGCCTTTCCAATCACACAGATAAGCTACAAAATCGGGAGCGGTATCTTTCCTCCTCCCTCAATGTCTCTCTTGTGCCCTCTACTGACACAATTTAGCACATGTTCACTATAATGGAGAAATGCTTGGAGCCCAATGTGTTATTGCAGTGCAAGTACTGAAGGGTGAATTTGGAGTTGGAAGGCAATAAGGTGACAATTGGCACAGACGAGCATGTAACAAACTGACATTAGGAAATCATAATGAATCAAGTTGGCACTTAGGGATCAGTTTCTCTTTATCTGTTTCTCTCTCTCTTGACTTGAGTGTTTTCTCAAGGTGTTTCTCAGTCTACCTTTCGCTCCTCATTCTTGGGTTCTTCCTTTATAATTATAACTCAAACATGACCATCATTGTTATCAGGCTCAAGTCTGGCTCCCTGCACCACACAAAAACCCTGGCGTGGCTTGCCAAGATCTGTCACCCCAGCACACTCAGCTCCTGACTTTAGCCTTGCCAAAATCTTGTTACTCAACACAAGTCTGGCTGCCTGCCCCCAAAATAAAACAAACAATCCAGAAGTCAAATTATTGGTAAAAATGGAAGTCAGCTTTTATTCAGGAATACAAATGACCTGAGGAGAGGTGTTAGGCTAATACATCTCACTGGTAAATCTGATGGAAAATGGTCAGATTAAAGCCATCTCAAAGACTTACATTTACTGAGGGTTTATAAGAGGGGGCTGGGTTCCAATCAAGATGGCAGAATAGATGGTACCCAGTGTCACCGTCTCCTACACACAACCAATTTACAACTATCAAAAAGCAATGACTGGCACATGACCGAGCAGGTAGGCCTCACTGCTGCTGGACTCCATCCTCAGCCTGGCCAAGTGCATGCTGAACAGACAGGCATACCCCTAGAGAGGCCCGATTCCCACAGAGACCACATGCCCTGCGGAGCCAGCACGCGACTGAGCAGGAAGGCCTCACCACCACCAGACTCCATCTCCAGCCCAGCCGAGTGCATGCCAAACAGAGAGGCACCCCCCTGGAGAGACCCAAGTCCTGCAGAGACCATGTACCCCAAGGTACCAATGGGTGACGGAGCAGACACTGATGCAGCCATGCCAAATTGGCAGCCCCAGCAGGATCCTAGCCAGACAGATAGTGTCAAGCCAGTGGACCATGAAATCCTTTGCCACAATGACTAAACATCAAAGGAAAGATACCAGAAATATGAAAAATCAAGAAAGTACACCACCAAAGGGTAATAACTCTCAAGCTCTAGATCCTATAGAACAAGAAGCCCTTGAAATATTTGACAAGGAATTTTGAGTGATAATATTAAGGAAACTAAATGAGATATAAGAAAACTCAGCTAGACAACATGATGAAATGAGGAAAAGTATACAGGACCTGAAAGAAGAAATGTACAAGGAAATCAATGTCCTAAAAAAGAATGTAGCAGAGCTTGCCAAGATAAAGAATTCATTCAACAAAATAAAAAACACAACAGAGAGTTTAACCAGCAGGCTTGCAGAATCAGAAGAGAGAACTTCTGACCTTGAAGATGAGCTGTTTGAAATAACACAGGGAGATAAAAAAATAAAAATAAAAAATAAAGAATTAAAAACATTGAAGAAAATCTAAGAGAGATATCAGACAACATTAAGTGCTCAAACATCCGAGTCATGGGTATTCCAGAAGGGGAGGAAAAAGGAGATTGCATTGAAAACATGTTGAACAAAATAGTGGCAGAAAACTTGCCAGGTATAGGAAAAGACACAGATCTTCAGATTAAGAAAGCTCAAAGATCCCCAAATGTATCCAACCCAAAAAGGTCTTCTCCAAGACATGTTATAGTCAAATTGGCAAAACTCAAAAACAAGAAAGAATCTTAAAAGCAGAAAGAGAAAAGTGTCAAATCACCTATAAGGGAGCCCCAATCAGACTAACACGAGACTTTTCAACACAAACCCTAAAAGCCAGAAAAGAATGGGATGATATATTCAAAATACTAAAACACAGAGATTGCCAGCCAAGAATACTCTACCCCGCAAGGCTATCCTTCCAAAATGAAGGGCAAATAGTATATTTCTCAGAAAAACAAGCAGTAGTTCACTACACATGACCACACTTACAAGAAATTCTCAAGGGAGTATTGGGTTTGGTACCTGAAAAAGAACTACTACTGCCATAAAAACAAAAAAAAAATCAAAAATAGCTAGTAATATAAAAATGCCAACAATGAAGAGAAAAAAAACAACTTTATCTACAACCCAAGAGACCAACAAATACAGAAGACAAACAGGAAATCAGAAAGAAAGGAACAAAAGATACTTAAGACATCCAAACAAAATCAGTAAAATGCTAGGAGTAAATCAATACTTTTAAATAACAACTCAATGTAAAAGGATTAAATTCCCCAATCAAAAGACACAGAAAACAAGACATTAGAAAAACAAGAACAATCCAAACCCAAAGTTAACAGACAGAAAGAAATCATTAAGATCAAAGCAGAACTTAATGAAATTGAAACCCCAAAAATGATATAAAAGATCAATGAATCAAAAAGTTAGTTTTTTGAAAAGATAAAAAAAATGGGCAAACTTTTAGCATGGCTAACTAAAAAAAGAAGAGAGAAGACCCAAATAACAAAAATTAGAAATGAAAAAGGTGATATTGCAACTAATACCTCCCAAGTACAAGGAATCATTAGAGACTACAATAAACAACTATATGCCAACAAATTTGAAAATCTGGAGGAAATGGACAGATTTCTGGACACACACAAACTACCAAAACTGAGCCAAGATGATGTAGAAAATCTGAATAGACCAATAACAATTAAAGAGATTGAAGCTGTTATCAGAGGGCTCCCAACAAAGAAAAGCCCAGGACCAAATGGATTCACAGCATAATTGTACCAAACATTCAAAGAGGAATTGGCACCAATTCTCTACAAACTATTTCAAAAGACTGAAACAGAGGCAATTCTCCCAAACTCATTCTATGAAGCAAACATCACCCTGATACCAAAATCAGGTAAGGATACAACAAAAGAAAGAAAACTACAGGCCAATATCTTTGACGAATACAGACACAAAAATCCTCAATAAAATACTAGCTAACAGAATACACCAACAAATATGCAAAATTATACACCATGATCAAGTAAGATTCATCCCAGGGATGCAAGATTGGTTCAACATATGCAAATTAATAAATGTGATACACCATATCAATAAAATCAAACACAAGGACCATTTGATCATCTCTATAGACACTGAAAAAGCATTTGATAAAATGACACTCATTCATGATAAAGACTCTCTAAAAGTTAGGTATAGATGGAAGGTAAGTATCTCTACATAATTAAAGCCATATATGATAAACCCACCACCAATATTATTGTGAATGAACAGGAACTAGACATGGATGCCCACTCTCACAATTCCTATTTAACATAGTGTTGGAAGTACTAGCCAGAGCAATCAGAGAAGAGAAGGAAATAAAGGGCATCCAGATTGGAAAAGATGAAGTCAAACTGTCCCTGTTTGCAGATGACATGATCCTATATATCGAACAGCCCAATTCATCTACAAAAAAAACTCTTGGAGTTGATAAATGATTTCAGCAAAGTTGCAGGATACAAAATAAACACATAAAAATCAGTAGCATTTCTATTCTCCAATAGTGAATATGAGGAAAGAGAAATCAAGAAAGCTAGCCCATTTACGATAGCCACCAAAAAAATAAAATACTTAAGAATAGAGTTAAACAAGGATGTCAAAAATCTCTATAATGAGAACTGCAAAACACAAATTCAATGCAATCCCCATCAAAATTCCAATGACATTTTTCTCAGAAATGGAAAAAACTATCCAGACATTTATATGGAATAACAAAAGACCATGCATAGCCAAAGCAATTCTGAGCAAAAAATAAATAAATAAAATAAAGCTGGGGGCATAACACTACCTGACTTTAAACTATACTACAAAGCTATAATAACCAAAACAGCATGGTATTGGCAAAAAAACAGACACATGTATCAATGGAATAGAATAGAGAATCCAGAAATCAACCCACACACCTACAGCCATCTAATCTTTGAGAAAGGCACCAAGCCTATACACTGAGGAAGAGATAACCTCTTCAGCAAATGGTGCTGGGAGAACCGGATATCCATATGCAGGAGAATGAAACTAGACCCATACCTCTCACCATATACTAAAATCAACTCAAAATGGCTTAAAAAATTAAATATACACTGTGAAACAATAAAACTTCTTAAAGAAAATATAGGAGAAACACTTCAGGAAGTAGGACTGGGCACAGATTTCATGAATATGACCTAATAAAACTTCTTAAAGAAAATATAGGAGAAACACTTCAGGAAGTAGGACTGGGCACAGATTTCATGAATATGACCTCAAAAGCATGGGCAACCTAAGGAAAAATAAACAAATGTGATTATATCAAACTAAAAAGCTTCTGCATAGCAAAAGAAACAATTAACAGAGTTAAAAGACAACCCACAGAGTGGGAGAAAGTATTTGCAAAATATAAATCTGACAAAGGATTAATATCCAAAATATACAAGTAACTGAAACAACTTTACAACAAAAAAACAACCCAATTAAAAAATGGGCAAGGGCCGGCCCGGTGGCGCACTGGATAAGTGCGCCGCTTGGAAAGCGCGGCGGCGCTCCCGCCCGAGGGTTCGGATCCCACATACAGACCGGTTCCCGCTGCACGGGAGCAGCACCGAGGGTTGCGATCCCGTTGCCGGTCCCGGTCCGATACGGGGGCGACACTGAGGGTTGCTATCCGTTGCCGGACACGGAAAAAGACAAAAAAAAAAAAAAATGGGCAAAAGATCTAAATAGGAATTTCTCAAAGGAAGATATATGAATGGCCAACAGAAACATGAAAAAATGCTCAACATCACTCAGCATTCGGGAAATGTAAGTCAAAACCACACTGAGATACCATCTCACCCCAGTTAGGATGGCTAATACTGCCATTTGCAACAACATGGATGGACCTAGAGAGAATTATATTAAGTGAAATAAGTGAGACTTAGAAAGAGAAATACCACATGTTCTCACTTATTTGTGGGATCTAAAAATAAATAAATAAATACACAAATAAACTGGGGGGAGAGAAGAAGACACAACAACTACAATTCCTTGTTGTTGGTACAACAAGCAAACAGATATGAGATTGCTGGGAGGGAAGGCGGAGAGGTAGAAGAGAGGGAGGTTTCGGTAATGAGCCACAATAATCAACCGCATTGTATATTGACAAAATAAAATTAAATTTAAAAAAAAAAAAAAAAAGCAACGGCTGCCAAGCTGGGGCCACTAGAGCTCAGGGGAAGAGGAGGAGAGACCTATGGAGTTCACGAAGGCAGGAAAAGCCACAGTGAAGGAAAGAGAGAACAACTCTGACAATTTTGAGCTCCAACCACTTCAAGCCTGGACCTGGTGAACACACGGAGCAAGAGTTTGCAAAAGCCATGGCTTTGCCCTTTGTATGAAGTTCCTTGGAAGCAGCAGGGGAGAAGAGGGCCTTGATGGCCCCCAGGCCAGCAAGACCACAAACAGTGTTCCCATGGACTCACATAGGAGCAAGGGGCCACAGACAACTGAATAAAGGAGCCACTCAGAGACAAGTGAGTCATCACAAGGGACTGACACACAGCCCATTCCATAGGAAGCGTTTGAAGTGCAGGGGGTTGGGGAGATGAGCCCAATGGGGTAATATTTGGGCACAGCATGGACAGCTGATCTGCCCTTCAATCGACACAGGACACTCAGTGGAGACTGGTCAGGAATATAGAACTTCCAGGGATGCAGTTTTCTGAAAAGACTCAGGACCAGACCAGAGTTTCCACATAACTTAGGCGTACCAGCTTGCAAGACCTGGGAGTGCTTACAAGGTCAACAATTAAAACCTGAGCTGCACAAAAAGCTGTCCCCAAAGAATCAGCAGCAAAGCAGCAACTTAGCTCAACCACAGGTTTCAAGTACTGGTTCCCACAGGAAGTTCCCCCATTTCAGAAGTAACCAAAGGACAACAAATTAATTCCAGTGCAGAGTTTAAGTGGCAAGAATAGCGAATAATCCAACACAGAACTGAAAGAAAAATTTTAAAAAAACACTGATAAGAGACAAAGTTCTGATATTAACCAGTAGAGGTCTGACACCACCAGAGAACACCTATAAAACCTAGAAGGACCAGAAGGCCCCCAGGTTCCCAAGCCAGGGTGAGGAGAGGGCCAAAAGCCTCAGCCACGCCCCACTGCCACGTCCACATCCAGCTCAGCTATGACTGAGCCACTGCCAGAAGCCCCACGGGCTCCCCTGCCAAATTGAGGGAGGTGCTTCAGTCTTTGACCATGACCCTCTCCATCCTTCCTCTTCCTCCCACTCTATACCCCTCCCCTTTCTCTTCTCCCTCTCCCCCTATTGCCCCACAACAACAACTTAGAAGGTAAAAAGAATAATAAGTCAATTAATTAAAACAAAACTAACTAATAGATCTGCAATGTAACTAGTGCCACTTTAGACAAGCCCAAGTACAAAATGGTACCACCCACCTCCTCCCCTCCCCTCCCCCCTTCCCTTTATGAGAAGCCTCCTGACTTAAACAGAAACCCCTTTTGCTTCCGCAAGGAGGCAGTTCTCCACCCCAATCCACATTAGCATATTGACCCTCCTTGATGGTACCAGGCAGCACTTGGTGCACTATATAAGCTCTACCACACCCACACCTGGTGCTGTCCCCCATCCTCAGGGCAGCCCCAGGATGTTCCCCACTTTGAGCACAGCCCTGTAGATACTTTTCCTTTAATAAAGCTTGAAAAGTACCCGGCATCTGGGCTCACTTTCTTTCATTACGGTGCCGAAACCCGGGAAGGGTTTTGGCCAACGTTGTGGTCGATCCCCTCTCTCTGGTGGTGATTGGCCCTTGGCCACCCTTCCTGGACCTGCCAGAACCAGGTACACTCGGGACTCTCTCTCCTTTTACTGTTTTAGACCAAAGCATCCAACACTGGCTTCAATTCAAGGTGAGTCAGTGGGTCTGTCCTGCCTACTTCTACAGTTCCCCCAACTACTCTCTCTATGACTTTGGTCTCTACAAAGCCCAGGCGCCTGGCTGAGGGAACTCTTCTCGTGCCACCCAGCTATTTGAGGATGCTCCTTTAGGTGGTCGGTTGGCTTTTCTCTTGAAAAGAAGGTGGGCACCAAAGGGGACACCCTTTGCTGGCACTCTTCTTCTACCAGGACTGACTGCCCTTTCTCACCCTCTACACGGGGTCCTCACAATCCAAACCTCCACGCTCTATGCCCTTGGTCTGTCTCCTGGCCAATTTCTTGGCCTCCAGGGAGACATTGAACCTAAATGTCTTGTTTTCTACTGTACTTCACTCTCTATGCCTCTGGGCAGTGTACTGGCCAATTTCTCGGCCTCCAGGGAGACATTAAAACTCAAACACCTCATTACAATGGATCCCAGTGGCCACAAGATGACATTCAACTTAGACATTCACCAAAATGGCAAAAGCTGTAGAGATTCCTTGTTCAGGCCTTTTCCTATCTCTGAACATATTCTTCTCTCTGTCAAAACTATCCTATGTCTCAAATTCTCCTAGCTCATGCTTGACCTCTCATTCCAGACATGGATCAATCTTCTGATCTGTCATCCCTCCACATTTCTCTCTCTTCCCCATGCCTGGCATCTAGATGTTCATCCTCAGCCCAACTCCTCCCCTTCTCCCCCTTTGTCAGGTAACAACCCCGCCTCAGCTCCAGCTTTTTATAACCCTTCTGTGAAGTGGCTGGGATGGAAGGAATTGTCCATGTCCTTGTACAGGCAGCAGGTCTGGATGGCGGCTCAGGTACATGCTCAAAATAATAGGCAGCCTGTGGGAGCCATTGCTGTTCCTTGCACAGACCCAAATTGGAACTACCAGGCTGGCCATGGGGATTGGGATCTCTAGGATAACATGATCACACACCTACTCATGGCCTCCAAAAGGCTACTTACAAGTCAGTCAATTACGACAAGCTCAGAGAAATCATGTGGAGATCCACTGAAAATCTCAGCAAGTTCCTAACCCACCTCTCTGAGGCTTTACATGAATACACATGTATAGACCCAAACTCCCCTGCAGTCATGGCCCTCTTACACTCTCATTTCATTACCCAATCAGCCCTTGATGTTCAAAAAACTATAAAAGAGATCAGGCCAAATACCAGCTCCTGGATAATGCCATCTGTGGTTCACATACTCCAAAGCCAGCTACCTCAAGAGGCAAACCACCTGGGAACTGCTTCAAATGTGGTCAACCAGGCCACTCGGCACAGTCCTATCATAACCCATCCTCATTACAAATGGCCAGGTCACTGGGGGATTGACTGTGCCATTTGCCAGAGGAGGAGTGGCCCAATCCCCAACCTACAGCCTTTGGCTTCATGGCAATCCTTACTGGAGCTTCTCAGCTTTGCCCAGGAGGAGAACTGATGATGCCCAGGGCCTGAGGCACCCATGGAGATCACCACATGTGAGCCCACCGGTAACTCGCCTTGAGGCAGGTAAGCTGATCTCTTTTGTTATTGATACAGGGGCCATTTAATCTACCCTTCCTGAATATGCAGAACCAACAACCCATCCTCTATCACAATAGTAGGACTCACAGCATCAGAATACCACCCATGAATCACTCAACCCCTTTCCTGCACCATACATCACACCCAATTCACACACAAATTCTTAATAATGCCTCAATGCCCAGCCCCCTTACTGGGATGGGACATTCTTTTCAAATTCAAAGCTACCCTTACCCTAAACACTTTAACTCCAGCTACAATACTACTGTTACAGGCCACACCAAGACCAGGCCCCTGGGGCTTCCACCTTCCCCTCCCCCTTGGACAAGGTTAATACCATAATAGAAGACACTTCTCCCTCCATTGCTATGCACCATCCCCCTATCCTTGTTAAATTGCTGAACTCCTCTGTTCCCTAATGTCTCACAGTACCCCATCACTAACAAACACCTAATAGGCTTAAAACCCATCATACACAAACTCCTTTCTTCTCATCTCTCATGGCCTGCCCACTTGCCTTTTAATACACCCATCCTTCCAGTTATAAAGCCTAATGGCTCATACCATTTAGTACAGGACTAATCCTGACACATGTTGTTCCCAGCAACTCACCTGGACAGTATTACCTCAGGGGTTTCAGGATAGCCCCCACTTTTCCAGCCAGGCCTTAGCTCAAGACTTATCTGAACTTCCCCCAACCTCTAGCACTTTAATACAATATGTGGATGACCTCCTCCTTTGTAGCCCCTCCTATGAGGATTCACAGGCCCACACTGTTGCTCTCCTTAATTTCCTGGCCTCCAGGGGATATCGAGTGTCCACAACAAGCCCCAAATTTCATCTCCTTCAGTTCAAGAGTCTAATTTGTGAATTCCCTACTCCTACTGAAAAGGGTGAAATCCTTTCTTTCTTGGGGCTTGTAGGGTATCTTGGCCTGTGGATTCATGACTTTGGCATGCTAGCAAAGCCACTTTGTGGGGCAGCCAAAGAGGATCCTGCCATTCCTTTAGATCCCACAAAGCCCATTCATTCTCCCTTCCAGTGATTAAAAGTTGCTCTCCTCACAGTTCCAGATCTATCTCTTTCAAACCTATCTCATCCTTTTATCCTACATGTCACCAAAACCCAAAGATTGGCAGTCAGGGTTTTGGAACAAGAGGCAGGAGATATTTTCTCCCTGGTTGTATGCCTCTCTAAACAACTAGACACCACATCTTGAGAATGGGCCCCTGTTTATTGGTCTTGGTGGCAGCTGCCCTTTTAGCATAAAAAAGCTCTAAACTAACTTTTAAACAACCCTCTCAGCCATAAGGCTAAATCAATACTCTCCCTTTCCTGCCTGCAACTTATTCACCTTACTTTCAGTGAAAACTCCCAGTTCTCCTGTAAACATTGCCCTCCCTTAAAATCCAGCCACTCTCATCCCAAAACACTTGTGACCCTTAGAACACAATTGCATGGAGGCTTTAGACCTCTTTCTCAATCCCTTTCCACACATCTCCTCCCATCCCATTACATAGTTCATAGATGGGAGCACCACCTCCACCCCCACGCCCCGGATAGAATATGCCATAGTAAACCTAACACAAGCTATTGAGGTTGCACGACTCCCAAAGGAGGTTAGGGTTATACACTGTAGAGGACACCAAACCTCCAATGACCCCATAGCCCAGGGAAACAAACTGGTGGATCTAACTGCAAAACAGCTGCTCAGTCACCAGCCCTGACTCTTCCTCTCCTGCTCGGGTCCTTCTCATGCCCCCTACACTCTTATCTCAATACACACTCCAAGAAATACTACACCTCCAATAGTTGGGGGCACAGAGAAAGGACAACTGGTATACTCTCTCCGGCCGCTATGTCCTCCCTACTACACAAGCTGAGCAAATCCTTTTAGATTTCCATAATTCAGTTCATATAGGCTATGAACCCCTATTATGCCTTCCTCAGCCCTTATATTACTCTCCCCACAAAAGGACATGCTATCTACTAACCCTAGTAGATAGCTTTTCAGGTTGGATTGAGGCTTTTCCCTGCACTTCAGAGGATGCTACAGCAGTATCACATGCTCTCACCTCAGAAATCATCCCTCGTTTTGGTCTACCCACCAGTCACTCGCTCGCCTATAGGCTGCCCCCTGCAAGCCCACAGGTCTCAGCCCTCTCAAACTTATGGACAGTCAACCCTTCACTCTCACACCTCTCCTTTCCAGCTCATTGCCTTTAGGCCAGTATGTCCCTACTCTTTCACTCATTAGGGATCTTCTTTGGGAACAGGCCAACCTTCTATAACCTCATCCTTTCCCCACCACCTCTTAGACTTTAAACTGATCCAGGGACAGCAAGTGTATATTAAAACCTGAATCCCAAAGCCTCTCTTGCCATGCTGGGAAGGACCTTATACAGTACTTCTCACCACCCCCACGGCAGTAAAAGTACTAGGAAAGGCCCCTTGGTATCACTTATCCTTGGTAAAACTAGCACTTGAGACTTTACCCAAAAATCTGTTAACACCAAGCCAGAGGGGTCCCTCTACTCAACCCCCAACCTGACATCTCCTCACACTTCGTCCATTTTAGGACCCACAAAACTGAAAATGTCCAGGACCTCCGCTCTTCCCCCAATCCCAGTAGACGGATGATCTTTCCCCGTTGATTATCCTCTCGCTCTTACACTTCAGCTTCACGTCCCTTGCACAAGAGCTACTATCATACTACCTGTTCTAGTACTTGCTACGGGATTGGTCTGTGCTGCCCCAAAAGATTGTAACATTATGGGAAGACTTCTCCTGGCACTCCTTTACTTCCTATCTGTAGGATGCTTCTTAGCAATGTCATTGTGGCAATGTGCCCTTTAAATTCTTTTGGCTCCTTAACCCTTCACATCCTTCCCATGTTTTTCCTCCTATGTCAATGCTCCCCCTCACATGGAACATGGAGGTTCCAGGTCAGCAGGGATGATGCAGTCCTCAGCGAATCAGACTGGTCCCTGAGTGACTAATCTGTTTCCCACTTCATGTGAAACTTTTCGGACAACCCACCCCCCGTCAATGCAGCCCGCAATGTTTCCACAAACGTCTCTTCACTTTCCTCTAATCTCACCTCAGTGGGGACTGTCAGCGTTGTGCGGGGCCTGCCCACACTCCGCCTCACTAATACCAGACGCTGCCACTCACTTCCCCCTCCTCATCCATGCCCTAAAACCGGAATATATTTCCTTTGTAAAACTACATTATCCTATTGCCTGCCCCTCCAACGCGATTTCTTGCACATTCTTTTGGCTCCTCCCTGACATCACCCTCCAGACAGATGGAGGGATGGGGACGGGACTGGGACTAACTTTGCCCCCCCCCCTCAGGAAGTGCCTCCACTCCCATAGGGCACTAACTGTACCTTTTAATTGGGGCAGGGATCCTTCTTGCAACTGGGACTGGCATAGTGGACCTTGCTACTCCCTCTCAATTCTATCAAAAACTCTCAGAAGAACTAAGTATAGATAGCATCTCCTCCCTCCACCGACAGGTCACCTCACTCACAACAGTCACCTTACAGAACCATCGGGCCCTTTAATTTCTTACAGCTGAGAGGGAAGGCACCTGTCTCTTCTTGGGGAGGAATGCTGTCATTATATAAGTCCGGGGTGATCCAAAACAACTTAAAGCATTTCACTGAACCCTTGGATACCCTGGCTTTTGCCCCTACTAGGACCCCTAACTGTGCCTCATCCTACTTTTCGGCCCCTGTTTCTTTTGGTGTTTCTCTAATTTCTTACAGGAATGTATGCAGGCTTTCACCAACCAAAAGGTCACCAAACTGTTCCTGCAAGGAAGATATCAGCTCCTCAGAATCAGCGACCCTTCCCCAGAGGAATACAGCCTCCCCACACAAAACCAATACTCCGCCACCTGAATCTTTTATTTTTTCCATATCTTCACCCATCTCCAGCAGGAAGTATCTTCAGAAGAATGAGACTTCCGCCCTTTTCCCCTTTTTCCTATACTTAAAAAGTAGAAATAATAGATCTGCAACATAACCAGTGCCACTTCAGACAAGCCCAAGAACAAAATGGCGCCGCCCACCTCCTCCCCTTCTCTCCCCTGTAGGAGAAGCCTCCTGACTTAAACAGAAACCCCTTTTGCTTTTGCAAGGACACAGTTCTCCACCTTGATCCACATTAGCATAAGGACCCTCCTTGATGGTATCAGCCAGCCCTTAGCACATGATATAAGCTCTACCACCCCCACACCTGGTGCTGCCCCCATTTTCAGGGCAGCCTCAGGCTGTTCCCCACTTTGAGTGCAGCCTGGTAGATTCTTTTCCTTTAATAAAGCTTGAACGGTACTTGGCATCTGGGCTCACTGTCTTTCATGAATGAAATAAATAATAAAGGGGTCTGAGGGAATGGAACATGGGAAATGAAAAGCAGGAGGAAGCGTTACATGAGCCATGGGGGCTGCATGCAAGAAGCCAGGTACAAGATTTCACCGAGACTCTGTCTGGTTTCTGTTCTTGTCCTTGTTATCTCAGGGTCCTGATTTGGGGTAGAATCAGCATAGCTTTACTGCTGTCTTCTTTGGTTTCTCAGGGTCTGGATAATATGTGTCTGGGGGCAAGTTTGCAACTCCAGGCTGACTGGAAAACAAATTTATATTTATCTAAATAATGCCATCTTGCCCTGTAACCAAGTTTCAAAATATTAAATAAACAAGGGAAAAGAGGGAACTTAGAAAAAGGTATGCTAAGAAAAAAAAAAAGAAAGAAAGAAAGAAAAGAAAAACTATGTTCTTTTAAAATCTTTTAGAACCCATGTGGTTTTAGGTCCCAACAAAGGCTTCAGTCCTGCTCACTTCAACATCACAGTCTCCCTATGAGACATTTCAGCTTCAACTTTTATTCTGACAGGTACGTTGTACAAGTACTGAATGTCCCAAATTCTTGAAAGAGGGAATCAATTTAACAAAATTCATTGTTTTACATCAGACCCCATTAAGTGTATAGATTAACAGTCCTTGACCTCACTCCTAGTCTAATTGGTTCTGTACCTGGAAGAGGGTTACATGGTATAAAACATAACTCCCGGGAAGGAGGAGCTGTAGATGGGTAATTTCCCATTGCAAGGGGCCATGGCTGAGAGAATGATTGATGATATTTCTGTTAAATTTGGGAGATATATAGGTATATATATAGAGAGAGAGATATATACTCTCTCTCTCTCTCTCTCTCTATATATATATGTATGTGCATATACATATATACATATACATACATAAATATTTTTTTCTATATATATTTTTTCTAAGGTCTGAATGTTCATGTCCCCCCAAAATTCATAGGTAGAAATCCTAACCTTTAAAGTGATGGTATTAGGAGGTGAAGTCTTCAGGAGTTGATTAGATCATGAGTTTGGAGCCCTCACAAATGGGTTTAGTGCTCTTATAAAAGAGGCCTGAGAAAGCTTGCTTGCCTCTTCTGCCATGTGAGGACAGAGTGAGAAGGTGCCATCTCTTAGACAGCAGGCCTTCTCCAGATGTCTGCCAGCATATTGATCTTGGACTTTCCAGGCTCTGTAACAGTGAGAAATAAATTTCTATTGTTAATAAGCTACCCAGTTCATGGTATTTTATTTCAGCCCAAATGGACTAAGACTATATGTATATCTATCTATCTATCTGGCAAAATTTTTCATAGAAAACAGTCAACTATATCTAAGTAGTTTTATATTTTATCCCTTCATTTATAAGATCCATTTTCCTATATCATACAATTTTTTTTTTTTTTTTTTTTGTCCTTTTTGAGACCGGCCGCACTGCGCTCAGCCAGTGAGCGCTGTGAGCACACCGGTCATCCCTACATAGGATCCGAACCCGCGGCAGGAGCGCTACTGCGCTCCCAGCGCCGCACTCTCCTGAGTGCGCCACAGGCTCGGCCCCATACAACATTTTTTTATTTTCACTAGATCACCTTTAGGTTTTTCATAAATTCTCTTTTTGGTATGCCAACATCAAAATGGATCTAAGAAACATAATTTATAATGGAGGAATTATATCCCGATTCCTTTTTGTTACACATTTCTGCATTACTTGAGATTGTTACCACTGTGAATGAAGGATATTCAACTCAAATGAGTTTAAATAAGAAATGAAAATTCATTGCCTCATGTACCTGAAAAATACTTACTTCAGTTACTGCTGGATTCCCATATTTACATGGTGATATCCATTTCTCAGCTCAGCTTTCCTCTGTGATGGCTTCCTTCTCCGTAGTTTCTCTCCACATACTGGCTCTCACTACTCCAGATATGTCATTTTTAAGAGAGTGTCAAAGCAGTCTCAGGGAATAGTTTCTGCCCACAGAAAGGGCAGTCAGTAACAGAAGCCTACGACGACAAATGCCAAACTGCCTACATAAAATCAACGGAAGTGTAAAAAAAAATTTTGCTCACAATCTTTTCTGTGCATTTCTTTAGCTTATATGTGGATACGAGACCAAAGGGCAGCTAATCTGCAAATACATATCCATTATGTATAACCTTTCAATAAGTTAGATGCACAATTTATATGGTCTAAATTGGGGGTGGAAAATATTTTGTTTATTTACTGCCACTTTGCCATCCCTTGCAACTATCTCCATGACAGTGGTTCTCAATCAAGGGCAATTTTGCCCCCCAGGGATATTGGGCAATATCTGAAGACAACTTTAGTTGTTAAAACTGAGTGGGACAGTGCTACTGGCACCTAGCAGTGGAGGCCAAAGATTCTGCTAAACCTCTCACAATGTACAGAACAGCCATCCCCACAACAAGGAAATTTCTGGCTCAAAATGTCAATTGTGCTGAGGTTCAGAAGTTCTGTTCTACATGATCATGACGTTCCTCTCTCTCTCTCTCTCTCTCTCTCTCTAACTATGTCATATTCTTTTCGCTTTCTCTCAACATAATATCCCAGGCAGCCAATACCAGCAGACACTATAGTTGGCCTTCAAAATGAAACTCAGTGTCTATCTAGAGCTCACTGGGGAAATAGTAATTGTATTAGGCTGGACTCTACTGGTTGCAAGTGATAGAAATTCTATTTCATCTCTCACAACCAACAACAATGATTTTCAATAGTAAGACACTATGTCTCATGGAACCCAAGAATAGGAATGTGCTGGGTAAGAGGAACCACTAGATACAGGGAAGCAAAGGCCCACAGGCAGCTTCTGCCTCTCTCAACTTTGCTCTTCTCTCCACGTCAGTTTTATTCTTTGCTGTTACTTCAGATCAGCCAAAAGGAGCTCATAATTTACATCTGACAGTTGCTGTCAGAGAGAAACAAACTTAGTGTTCTGGGTGCCAATTCCCAAAATCCCGAGACAGAATTCTGAACAACCAGACTTAAGTTCAATGCTCTCCTTTGGACTGAGAAACTACAATAAGAGGTGCAAAGGGGTGCTCTCCAAAACTTCTCCCTTCCTCCCCAATAACCATATGTATGAGGGTGGGAGATAATTGTCCATCATAGTCATAGGGAAGAAAATCAAGTATCTGGATAAATTACACATATGCTTCCTTATTCCATATGCCATCACTTGATTAAAAAAAATATTTGATTGTCTTGGGTAAAAATACTTTTCACAAAGCTCTGGTAATTACTCTCCTCAGTGTACCACTTTTTTCCTACCATCTCTCCTCCCACCCACAAAAGAATTAAGTAGTATAAAAAATTCTGTGAATTCATATTAATTGGAGAAAGCCTGTAAAAAATTCTGTGAATTCAAATTAATTGGAGAAAGCCTGTTCAAACTGCTATAAAACCTGAACACTTGATTGTTTTTCGAGACGTATTTAATTATTTTTTAACACCCAACAAGCTTAACCAAATAACTTAGGTATTTTGCTCTAGTTGGTAGAAAATAATTTGAAATGAGTATGGCAAAATACCAACCTAAGCTAAACAGCACCTGTCTGAGACTAAAATTATGTGATTTATAATGAAGCTGTAAC
This sequence comes from Galeopterus variegatus, assembly GCF_000696425.1. Classification (NCBI taxonomy): domain Eukaryota; kingdom Metazoa; phylum Chordata; class Mammalia; order Dermoptera; family Cynocephalidae; genus Galeopterus; species Galeopterus variegatus. The sequence continues at coordinate 211,029 of NW_007726183.1, read as the reverse complement.
TCAGATTACTGGAAAATTTATCAAGAGTTGAAAGCATCTGTTTCTCTTAAGAGAGTTTCTTTTCTCTGTAATGTAACACACGATGCTCACTCATTTAGCAAGTCCTTTGTTTCCCTTAGAGAATAAAAACAAAGTTCTACCTAGCATACTTGTCCAACAGATTACAGATGATGCAACGGAACTTCATTAGCAACTGTAGAAGAATCTTCACCATGACTTCTCAATATAGACTGTAAGGTGATAAAAGCTTGACTGCTAAATGAAAAAATAATAAACAATATAACAAAAGCTCCTCCAGCTGTATCAATTTTACATATAAAGAAGAAATAGCTCAGATAAGTATTGTGTTCTATATACATTAATTGATATAGGCATCTATTAAGCAGACCAACACTCATGGTCTGGTAGAATTACTGAAGGTGAAATATTTCAAGATTATTATCTTGATAATCATCTTAATTATGATTAATCATTATCATATCATTTCATTAAAAAGGAAAAGTCTCCCAATCTCCTATAAAAGCTATTGACAATTTGTCAAAAATCAACTTAGAAAATAAAAGTAGGGTACTTATTTCTTGAAAAATCCTTATTTCTAGATTAGTCTAGAGCCTCACATCTTTGCACATTGATAAAGCTTTGTCGATCCAAATTTCTTGATATGATAATGTAGCCAGGGAGGGCCTTAATTTATATTTGAAGACATTTATTTATTATACTTGTTTTTAAATGCATGCAAATAAATAAATAGCCATTGGCTCATAGTTTAAAATAAGAAATAAATGATGAACTTTATCACTTTATATGTAACTAGTTAATTTATTATTTGGGGGGAGATATATAGTTTCTTTAAAAGTTAAGGACTTAGTTTGGAACATGTATAATAATTAATATATTATTTTGAACTGGCATAATAATTTTAAAATGCCTCAAGTATATAATAATATTGTTTCTTTTTTTTGCAAGAAGTCTGTTTCCTCTATCACGCAAAATAAATTAAATGTTTTAAAACTGAGTAAATATAGGGACATAAGTATTTATATATGCCTTTTTTTCATCACTTTAAAGAACCACCTCTCTGTCATAAGAATCCTGTTCAGTCTACACGATTGGAGTGAGATGGACACAATGTTCAGTTCATGTTGCTGGGGGAGGCAGACAGCACGCTCTTTAGTTCATGTGACTGTGGTGAGGTGGAAACAGTGCTGTTCAGTCTACGAAGCTGCAGTAGAGTGGATACCTGCTCTCTGGGCTCCACAAAGAGACATATGGGTCAGGTCTAGACAATCAAGAGTATTTCGTTCAGTGAGTTACAGTGAATGATTAAAAGGTACATTTGTGACACAAGCCAAGTCACTTCAATTCCTCCTTAGACCTCCTTTAAAGTTATTAGGGGGAAAGCTCAACTTTTATGCAGGTGCCATACATAATAGAATCTGAGTTTAAACTGCTGATGGCCATTTTATTTTTTCTGTATAGGGAAAGCCTGAATAAGAACAAAACCAGTACGAAGAATCAATAGGTAAAGTAAGAAAGTCTTCATTTGAGCCTTCAGAACTGACCATACCTAAAATGTACACTGAGCTTTTATTATAGATGAAAATGAATTCCCTTTTGTTGCTTATTCTAGTTCAATTTTAACTTTCATTGCATGCAACCAGAGTCCTACTGAGCACAACAATTACCAATTAAGATGATCAAAACCTAGACTTTGTCTCCCCGCACAACTAAACTTGACTATCTTTAAAAAAACAAACAAAAACAGGCGTTCACAAAGTCTCAGTGTGATGTATTGAATTATTTAATACATGCTAAAAGCAAATTGGGGGGATAGAAATATTTTCCCATTGTGTCTACTTCACGTTACATTCATTCTGTTAAATATTTATTAGATGCCTACCATGTTTCTGACACTGCGTAGTTACTGGAGATACAGCAATGAAGGTAATTTTCTAATCTTACTTCGTAAGCTAACCATAGTGGACCTTGTGTGCTGCTCAGATCTCCCTTCAGGGGGAGGATTGCCTTAACTGCCAAGAGTTTTAGCCACTCTTCCTCTTACGTGAAATGACTTATCTTCTATTTTTGGCCTTTTTTAATGGGTTATTTCACTTTTAAAAATTATTATTATTATTATTTTATTTATTTATTTATTTTTGGTAGCTGGCCGGCATCGGGAACCAAATCCTTGACTTGGCATTACCAGTTAAAGATTATTAATGTAAAGGTGTTAAAATTCTGGACAGTAATCCTTTATTATTTATATGATTTGAAATATTTTCTTTTAGGTTGTAGCTTCTATTTTTATTAGCTTTGTAATATTACTTGATGAACGGAAATTCTTAATTTTAATGTAATAAAAAGAATAAATTATTTTATAAAAATTATATTTCCTTATAAAAACTGTACAGTTTTACCTTTCACATTACGCTTTTATTTCACCCAACTTTTGTTTGGATAATTCTGAAATAAATCAAACATTTTTTAATGCAAAGTATTTTATATATAATTTTTAATAAAGATGAAATGAGTGCTGTAGGTCAGATTTCCTGGGAAACAGATATTTTTGATAAGAGGTTTATTTTAGGAACAACATCTGTGAAGGGTGAGGGGTAGCTGGATTGGCAGGAGAGGATAAACTGTGATGAAATTACAAGGTTCTCATCTATTCTAAGAAGGAGCTCTGGAAGCTAGGATGCCGTTCAGAGTAGTCCCAGCTGAAGCAGGTGCCAGGCCTTTGTTGTCCTCGTTAACTAGTCACTGTCACTGGGGCAGGCTGCTATAGGGGCTTTATCTTTAAACAGGCAGCCTCCTTAAACCAGGCTGTTCCTGGAGAGAGACTGAGTTAAGGATATACTGCAATGAGAATTCTAATGAACTGCTAGTGGGAATGTTAATTGGTATAATCACTCTGGCATTGTACCAATTTGGAACATTTGGCATTATTTTGCAAAGTCGAACATGACAGCAATTTATGATCTAGCTACTCCTTGGTTCACACTGTAGAAACTTTTGTACACGTGTCATAGGAGATATATTGTTTATAAAAAGTGTTCATGACAGAAATAAGCAAAAGGTCCATCAATAGAACAGGTAAATAAACAGTGACAGTCACTCTGTGAAAGATTACATAGCAGTGAAAACGAGTTAACTTCATCTACACAAAACAATATGGATGCACTTTATAAACATAATGTTGAGTGAAAAAAGCAAATTTTAGTATGATATTTTTTCAAAGCTTAAAAACAAGCAAAACTAAACAACATATTGTTTAAGAATACATACATATGTGGTAAAACCATTTTTTTAAAGAAAGAAGAGAATAATGAATATACCAGCCAGGATAGTGCTAACTTTTGATATAACAGCTCAGGATTTGGATAGAAGGAAAAACAGGTGGATTCATCAGTGTCGATTCATCAGTGTAGATAAATTCTAGTTGTTGAGTTGGGATTTAGGGTTCAAAGTATTTGCTTTATTATTTTGCTTTATGTCTTACATATGAGGGTACTTTAAAATGCTCGTGGAAAGATTTATAAGATCTTTTAATGATATTTTTCAATGAACTTTCTGAAGTACCCTCATATGTTTTATATATATATATATATATATATATATGTGGATATATAGAAAAAAGGATATATATATATATATATATAAAACATAATGTTTTTTTTAAAAAAGATAATTGCCGGGGCCGGCCCGGTGGCGCACTGCTACAGTGTGCCGCTTGGGAGCGCAGTGGCGCTCCCGCCGAGGGTTTGGATCCCACATACAGACCGGTTCCCGCTCACTGGCTGAGCGAGGTGTGGGCACAACGCCGAGGGTTGCGATCCTGTTGCCGGTCCCGGTCCGGTATGGGCGCAACACTGAGGGTTGTGATCCGTTGCCGGACACAAAAAAAGACAAAAAGGAAAAAAAAAAAAAAAAAAGATAATTGCCCACATGATTTGGATACTAATTCAAATAAAGGAACAAAAAATATTTCCAGAAGACCAGGAAATTTGAACTCTGACTAAACACTGAATGACATTAATGGATTGTTGTTAATTTTTTAAGTGTGTCTAGTATTATTGTTGTAATATTTTTTAGAGTTCTCTTTTAGAGACATATACCAAATATTTAATCTTTTATTCACAAATATTTATTTAGCAACTACTGTGGATTAGGTACTTTTCCAGGTTTTAGGATATGATATTGAACAGAAAAAGACAAAAACAAATCCCTGGTCTCCTGAGAATTACATTATAGAAAAGAAGATAAACCAAAAAGAACATGAATAAGTTAAATATAGTTTATAAGACAGTGACAATACAAAGAAGAAAAAGAAAATAAGACAAAGAAAGGGAGTATAAAATACCGAAGGAGGAAAGAAGGGTTGATTTTTAGATGAGATGGCCAGGGAAAACCTCAGTGAGAAGGTTCCTTCGAGTAAAAGCTTGAAGAAAATAAGAACACTACTATGAGCATACTTGGAAAATTCTAGGCGGAGAGAAAAGCAAACACAGAGGCCCTGTACTGGGGAAGTGCCCAGTGTGTTCAAAGAATAGCAGAGTAAGCCAGGGAAGAATGCTAGCACATGAGGTCAGAGAGGCATTGGAGGTGGGCAGGAGACGTGGAGCGGACGGGGAGGCGCAGATCACAATGAGCCTTTTCTGTCACAGCTTTTATTCTGAGTGAATGAGTTGCCATTGGAAGGTTCAAAGCATATAAGTGACATGCTCTTACTTACGTTTTAACAGAATTGTTCTGGCTATTGTGTTGGTCCTAGACTACAGGGGGCTAGAGGGGCAAAGAAGGAAGATGTGTTCAGAGACTATTGCTATAATTGAGGTGGAAGATGAGTGGTGTTTTAGACTAGGGTACTGGTACTGGGGATGTTGAGAGACAATCAAATTGTGTATATTTTGAAAAGAGTACTGAAAAGGTTTGCTTTGAGGTGGGATTTGGGGTGTGAGTGAAAGGAATCAACACTGAGGGCCTGAAATGGGAAGAGTGTAGCAGGAGCTGCTGTAGGATTGTGTCGAGAGCAGGTGTATATCAGCAGCTCGGTTTTAAGCTTAAGACATGTTAAACCTGACATGCTTATTAGACTTCTAAGCAGAAATGTCAAATAGGCCAGTGAGCTATAGAGATCTAGAGTTCTGGGAGTTTTCTGGAATGAAGATATATAAATCTGATAGATAGATAGATAGATACATAGATACATAGATGCTTAGATAGATAATTGATAAACAGATGATAGATAGATAAATAGAAGATAGATACAGATAGATGGATAGATAGATGAATAGGCAGGTAGGCAGACAGACAGGCAAATAAATAGACAAGTAGAAAGATTATAAAGCTATGAGATGTGATTATATCACCTGTTCACAATCCAGCATTTAGTGGTCTGTGAGACGAGGAGGACAGCAAATGAGAGGTTGCAGTCAGAAAGGTAAGGAGGAAAACTAGCCCACTGTGATATTCTGCAGGCTCAGAGACAAGAGCATTTCTGTTTTTTTCTTTTTTTTTTTTTGGTGACTGGTAAGGGGATCGTAACCCTTGGCTTGGTGTCGCCGGCACAGCGCTCAGCCAGTGAGCACACCAGCCATCCCTTTATAGGATCCGAACCCGCGGCCTTGGCACTCCCAGCGCCGCACTCTCCCAAGTGAGCCACGGGTTCGGCTCCAAAAGCATTTCAAAGAAGAATAATCCACACTATTAAGTGATGCTAATAAGTCACCTATAAGGAAGGCCAGATGTAAGGTGAGAGATAAGTGTGGTAAAGGGAGTTTGAGGACGTTCTCTCCTGAGACTTTCTCTTTTTATTGTGGAGTAGAAAGCAGGGTCATCAGCGGAGAGACAGAATGGAGAAGGAGGTAGTAGTCTTTCACCAGAAATTCCCAATTATAATGCCTTTCACTTTGTAGTTCTAATATGTGTTTACTATGTAACTTACAAAAAAGAGAGAGTGACTAGATATGCAACCGGGGGCCCTACTCTAGTTCCTACTATGTCGAGTAATTGTTTTACTTGCACTCTTTAAGATTGTGTTTTCTCATTAGTAAATTTAGGTTAATAATAGCTACTTATTAGAGAGAAAAAAAACCCGACTGACTGCTTTTGTAGCCAAATAATTAGGAAATAATAAGTCTTGAGTATTTAGTATCTTTGTTTTAAGTATAATTTATGCAATTATAAGTTTAAATAATTTAATATTTGATTTTATTAAAATTATTTCTGAAAATTTAACAATCAGCTCAAAGGAGGCACCATCTGGCCCCAAGACATCACTGTACCTATTGATCTCCAGTAAGGATTGGATAAAATAATAAAGGAGAGCTTCAGTTTGCTAAAAATCAACACAAATTTAGAGTCTTATTATTTTTAAATGTTATAGAGGAAAGGAAAAAAGCAAAAGATATAGTATCTGCTTTATTTGTGCTGGAATCTACCACGTACCCTCAAACAGAAAGTAACAAGTGAATGAATAAGTTAAATTTCTAACCTCACTTAGGTGAGATGGAGAAAAAGCTTTCTGACTATAAATACGGAGGAAGATTTTAACCCTTTTCTCACTCGGACGAAAAATTGAACGAATTACTCTCTTTTGTTTCGTTATTTTACTATTTAGACATGCTTTTCTCTGTACGTAGAAGAGCCAACTATAAAACCTCTAAAAGTTTCTTTTAAGTTATGAGTTAGTTACTTTTGGAATATTAAGTACCATTCAGTATTAAGTATCCTTTCTATATGGCAATAAGAGATGTAGTGAAAAAGAGTTAAGTATTAACAATTCAAAAAGAGACACCTTTTTCACTGTGTCTAGATAGTGAGCCATGAGTTAAATTTGATGAACTCTTTCTCTCCATATATTTTATTGTCAATTCGTGGTTCATATGCTGTAGTGGATTGAATTATGTCTCCCAAAACTCATTGAAGCTTGAATTGTAATCCCCAAGTTTTATTTATTATAAATTTAGCCTGCGCTGTGGCTGTTAAGAAGGTGGGAAGTCCTATTATGATAATTGAAAGGTGGAACCTTGAAAAGGTGATTGGATTGTAGGACCATGCAGTAGTGAATGGATTAAAAATGGTGGTCAGGGGCATGGTTCTGAGGGCTTTAAAAGAAGAGGAGAGTCTGTCTTTCTCTCTCTGCTTCCACCATCTTGCAATGTGAGACCCCGGGTCACTGTCGCTCCCACCAGATGGACTTCCGAGCCTCAGAAACTGTAAGCAATAAATTTCATTTTCTTTATAAATCACCCAGTTCCATGTATTCTGTTATAAGCAATACAAACGGACTAATACATATGCTGTTTATCAAAGTGGAGAAAAAAAGATAAACTACATGGTTATATAATACATGTGGCTTTAGTTTCATAATTTCTAAATATATTTACCCTATTTTTTAAAAAGTGCATTTATGTTTAGTTTAACCTCTTTTTTAAAATGCACCTTTTAAAAAATCCCTATGGAGAAATTAAAGGATATCATATTTATTTTTGTATATAGATTGTGGTTAGAGATAAATGGCATCTACTGTACCATAAACTTTTCAGGCAAGATTAAAGAGAACTTTAGAATCTCTCATCATTATCCCTTCTCTCCTTCCTCATCTCTTTACCACACTCCCTAAATTCAAGAGAGATAAACACAGAGAAGTGAAACTAGAAGACTTTGGTTCACATTCATGTACAAATTTTAATTAATATGCAAATGACTTAACAGAAACAGAGTATGACTTCTCTAAAATAAATACTATGTATTTACCCTATTTTTAAGCCCACTATTTTTTGGAATTAGGTTAGTCATTTCTTGAGCTATCAATCTCTTTCATTATTAATGTTGGGTCTTATTTTTGTTTGTCAACATGTTTCCCTCTGATTTTCAAAACTAATCTGATAATTTCTCACTGTCCTTTACAGCTTTTTAAATGCAATGTTTTTTGTTTTTTGGGGTTTTTTTATTGGAACATAGTTGATTGTACATATCTGTGGGGTTCAAAAAACCCATTTTACCTCCACTTAAAAAAATAAAACCCAAAGAAAGAAAAAAAAATACTTCAATAATTCCTCAGAAATTAACAAAGAAAATGAAAAATGTTCAGTTATCTCTTTCTAGAAGTAGAGATAGATGCCTTCAAAAGTTGAGATTGATAGACATCATATTTGCAGCACCCCAAATCCAATGTTGCATTTAAAGATTTTTTTCTTTTCTTTTTTTTTTTTCTTTTTTGGTTTTAGATTGCTAAAGCAAAACCTGCTTTTTATCATGTTTTCATCACAAGAACAATATTGTCTAGGAAATTCCTTAAGAAAAATGTGCAAATAATACAGGAGTTACTGTTAAATATATCAAGAGATCTAATCATCCCTGAGAGATTTTCACACAGGTAACTTCAAAGGAAGTGTCAAGGTGATGGAAATTGTGTTCTCTTGCAGGCACATATCTATACTCTAGAAATTGTGTTCTGCGAGGTCATAAAGGTTTCCTTTTTGGCTCCAGGTCAGTGTTCAGGATTAAATCAGTGTAGCTCACTGGAAGATAGTTACCTTTCCACTCATTTTATAATACATAAATTTATAAGTTTAATTTATACACTTTTCAATAGTGTTTTTTTTTTTTGTATTGACCTCATTACAATAAAGATTTTTAAGAAATCTTTTTCCCCGATTCTTATTTTTATTTTGCCCTTTAAATTGGTTTAAAAAAGAAAATATTAGCAGACTATACTAATTTAATAAAAAATACTATACCGTAAGAGATTGTTAACCTCTTTTTGGGCCATGCACCTTGTTGGTAGTCTGTCAAAGACTAAGTTCTCATATAAATGCTTTGAAATGCATAAAACAAAATACATAGGATTGTAAAGGAAACCAATTATACTGAAATAGTGCTATTCAAATCTTTTTAAATTCTGTGGCTCTATTAACACATTGAGTAACAAGACCTAGAAATACATAAAATAACTATCAAAGCAGTGACAAGCATAAATGACAATCTGTGTACTGCCAAGAACTGTAAATGTGATTTTAAAATACCTCTGGTGCCTATTGGTGATGAAATTATAAGTGGTGCTACTGCTACTGTTGGCTACATTCATAATTGAAGGAAATGCTAAATTTCCATTGGAGGCTAATGAAAATAAAGATGCAATTTTTCCCTATCCAAGTTCACAAGGCCCTTGAAATCAATCCCTGGGATTGGTGGACCTGAGGTTATGAATCCCTCATAGAATTTTAGATATAAGATAAAGTATCTTCCTTGTAATAGCAACAAATTTAGAGTATCTTCCATGAAGTGGTTTAATTTTTTAGATTCCTTTTATGTAGGCATAGCTTTTATTCATTCCTTTTCTTTTTTCTTATCCCTTTAGCTAGTAATGTGTTTTGCTCAAATGAAAAACTCTTCAAGTGTTAGTTGCTTGGCCAATTAGATGGGAGGCAAAAATGTCCCATTTTTTCAAATTACATGGCATGATCAGAACATGAAGTTTAAGTGAGGAAATCATAGCTTGGATTCCCTATGGTGTGCAAGTTTCATGTCTACTTCATCTTTCATTTTACAAAATTCTACAACTTCTCTGGACCAGCTGTGCCATGGATTTTTGCTTTGAAAAGAAAGGGCTGAACCCTTACATGCAAGTATGAATATGACATTCTTCAAAGAAGAGATGAATGAGGTTCTCCATTTCATTTACCTTGATGAAATGCTTTGAAGATAATATATAAGAAAGCTGAGATGCTAAGAGTTTAAGTCATTTTGTTCTAAATCACAATTAGTATGCAGTTTAACCTCGATCTGATTTTCCAAAATTGAGTTCAGGGACTTTTATACTCAGTTACATTATATCAAAGATTTTCTAAAATATATTTCCCAAAAGTGTAAAAATTGTAGTGAAAGTATGCCTTTTCTTTTTCCTCTAAGTGATCATTGTGACATCTACATGATCTCAAAAGCCTAGTTTATTGTATTTTTTATTTTTCCATTAAAAACAAAGTTTTAACAATTAACCAAAATTATTCCATAAAAGATTCTATTTCATTCCTTAATTATGTATAATTTATCTACCAGAACTCTTTCTAAAAGATATATGAAAGTGTTTACAATTTTTGTCAGTACTAGAGGGTCCCAAATAAAAGACCCTTCCACCACAGACCTGAAATGTGCTCATTCATTTGGAGCTTTCGTGCAATTAATATTATAGCATGTTAAAAACTGAAAACATTATGTGAAAAATAAGACAGGAGGGTGAAATAAAATAGTAGCAGAAAAAGTAATGACTAAATTCAGAACCAGTAGTTCAAGGGATAGACCTTCTTCTGATACCTAATAGAGTGATGATCCAAGGTTTCATGTAGGACATATTTTGGAGCCACTCATGGAATTGAGACCCTCACGTGAAAATAGCTTTAAAAAATAGTTTTTGAAAACCAACTATATTAAGGACAGGGTGCTAGATGATTGTTGCTATAAAAATAGAATGTGAAATGATGCCTGTCACTAGGCTTGAGAATGTTGGTCGACTCATTCACTCGGCAGTCACTGTGGCACACCTACTATGTGACTCTTCTTAATCCCGGGAGCACAGCAGTGAGTAAAATAGACAACGTCCCTTCTCTCTCAGAGTCCCTATTCTAGTAGCAGAGACAAACACTAAATAGGCAATAAGCAGACAATATTAGATATTGATAAGTGCTGTGAAGAGCAAAATAAGTAGAGTGGGATGAGGGACATCAAGTAAAGTGCGATGCTACTTTAGGTAATGTTGTTAGTAAAGGCCTCCTCCGAGAGGATGGCATCTGACTGGAGACCTGAATGCGAACAAGCCATAGGACTATATGGGGGAATCAAGTTCACAGATGCCCTGAAATCTATGCATGGGTAGATTCAAGACTGAAGGAGCAGCAGGTCAAAAGTCCTGAAATGAGAATGTGCTTAGTGCGTCAAGGAGTAACAAAAAAAGACCATTTTGGCTTGAACTAAGTGAGAGAGCAGATGATGGGAAATGAGGTCAGGACTCGGTGACCACAACAAGGATTTTGGGTTTTATTCTAAGTGTGGCAAGCACAGTTGGAGGCTTTTGAGCAGGAAGCTGATTCAATCATTTTTCTATACCTATATATACAAGGCACCATGCTAAATAAAACGAATAAGACATGAATCTTTCTCACTACTTAGGGGAACATGAGAGGGTGGACAGACACACTAAGCAAGGGAGTGCTATGGATTGGGTGATAGAAATACCTGATTGCACCAGATACAGGCTGCAATCCAGGCACTACAGCAAGAGCTGATTGAAGAGGAAAGACAGGATGACAACTGAAGTTGATTGTCCAATAGAGGATGTCGAAAGGAAAAAAATAGGACATGAAAATGCTCACACTAAGAGGAAAGAAGACAAGAATCCAGAAAAGAGTTCAAGAGTGGGGACATAGAAATAGAAGAGCCAGGGTACCGTGCTACCACTACTGTTGGCTACATTCATAATTGAAGGAAATGCTATGATTTCCATCAGAGGCTAATGGAAGTAAAGATGCAATTTTTCCCTATCAAAGTTCACAAGGCCCTTGAAATCAATTTATGAACCTGGGGTTGGTGGACCTGAGGTTATGAATCCCTCCTAGAATTTTAGATATTAAAAAAGTGCCTTCCTTGTAATAGCTGCAATTTAGAGTGTCTTCCACTAAGTGGTTTAATTTTTTAGATTCCTTTTATGTAGACCCAGCTTTTATTCATTCCTTTTTTTTAAAATTGTATAATGTATGGAAGGCACCTCAGTTAGCTCCTATAGTGATTAGTAAATAGTAGCTGTATTAATGGTGTTGATGTTCATGATGGTGATACCTGTGATAATAATTGGTGCTAATGACGATGATGACAGTGACAGTGGTGATTCTGATGACAACATGATATAGGTGAATTTATACACTGTGCTGGGCAGAGGGAAGCTAAAAGATATAGGTATTGACCTCGATTTTTTACCATCTAGTTGTGTTAAAATAGAAATACAAATTGCATTATGTTTTTTTTTTAAATGAGGAGTGCAGATAAGGACTAGAGCGATCAGAAGAGAGCCTTCTTACTCAAGTGGAAACTCAAGGAGAGATTCACAGTGCAGTGGATCTTCATCCCTTTCTCCTATGCTATACTAGTTTTTTAGGACTTCTGTAACAAATTACCACAAGCTGGGAGGCTGACAATAATATATACAGACTGTTTCATAGTTCTGGATGTAGTTTTAAAAGTTTGAAATCCCCACGTCGGCAAGGCTTGTTTTCTCTGAAATCTGTAAGGGGTCCTTCCTTGCCTCTTCCTAGTCTGTGACAGTCTGCCGGCTGTCGCTGGCTCTCCTTGGCTTGAAGACACATCACTTCAGCCACTGCCTCCATCTTCACACAGCGCTGTCCCTGAGTGTCTCTGAATCTCCACGTGGCTGTCTTAGTCTAAGGATACCAGTCATTGTTGGGCATAACTTTGCGCGCATGCGCCCTGCCTCACACGGGCGCCAGTTCATGCGCTCCGCGGCCACCATTTCACTAGCACTCAATGGCACGTAGCTGCCAGCCTCGCCCTTCCGGGTCCCAGTGATTCAGCAACTTTAGTTCCGTATTCGCGTAGAGCCTCCCCACCACCTCACCCTATCCTTTTAAGCCCTTCTTATTGGCTCTTTGCTTGATCTCTCATATCAAAACCCGCCCTGCCCTTTTTCCCTATATAAGCTGTGCCGCCCTGCAAATAAACGGAGTTCCGGCTTTGACCACTCTCCTGGCTCGGTGGTGTTCTTTCTCGGCCCC